>NW_020450706.1:528289-552079 GCF_003343035.1 Apteryx rowi
AAGCAGGATACAACTGCTACAAAGCACCTTTTATATCCACTTCATTTGGAAAGAAACAATAAATAGCAATTAAAAGACATAACTTATTTTATTGTCTTTGGCCCTGACCTGGTAAAAAACATTTCTCAATGCAGCATCAATGATGCAAAGAGAATTCAGGCCCTTAAATTCAAAGTTATCATAACTTTAAGCCTCAGGGAACGAGCTGATCTTGTTCTGTCACCCTTTCTTTGCCAGATATTTCTTCAGACACCTAGATGGTTCAAGGCAAGGAAGCGTCTGCATGCCCAAAAAATCAGCTTTCCCATGTCACCCTGAGCTGCTATTACATAAAAAGAAATAACAAGAGCCAGTCAACTAAGACCAGAGCTGGCAGCAAGATCAGAACTGCCAGCCTGGACCAGATGCCACGGGCGGGATGGAAGCCAGGAGCAACATGTGAATGCCCTGGAAAGTCAACGAGTGGCCAAGGCTTGCAAAGGCTCAGGGATGCTTGTGTGACAGGGACTGAGCAGGAGAGAATCACAAGATAATCTTTCCACTAACCTGTGGRGGACTAAAAGAAAAGTCTGTGAATCTCTGACCAAAGGATTTTTTTTTTTTAAGTCTGTAAGAGTTTTCTTTCACTTATTGGTGAGGTTGCCTTTGAAGGCCAGATCCAAATGCAGCAAAATGCTAAATAAAATAAAAAACCCGTACCAAACACAACAATAAAAAGTAAAACACATTCCCATAAAATTATAATTGCCTTCTTACAGATATGAGATCAGGYCAGTAGTTTAAAGTACAAGAATTGGAGCTTGTTCTTGGACTTATGCAGCTCCCATATGTCCTACAGGAAAGTAATTTGCGAGTTTTTTTGCTGTTTTAGTTTGTCCAGAGACACATTTTGTTCAAAAATGCAAAAATACCCCCAAACAATTGTTTATTAAGTGAAAGGAAAAGGACTTGTTTGGAGAGCAGAAGTGGAAGGGCCTAGAGACAGCTGGAGCTCAAAGAAAAGAGARCACAGCCTGAAACAGGAAAGTCTGGATCTCAAGCCCACAAAGMACTTGAACCTCCCTATAAATTGCCAGGCAAGTGTTAGGACATGTCCCAAGGAGAGCTGGTGCTAGACACCCCACCTTCCATGTGAGTGCCCTCACAACTGAATCATGCCAGAAGACCAGCACTAACAAATTAACTCCACTGCCACGCAAGGGTGTTTAGACAAGACTTTCCTATTCTTTTCCCTAAGGACCTGCTGCTGGTCACAGCTGGAGATGGGATTCAGGGCTGGATGGCTCAATGGTCTGATTCAGTATGGTGGTTCTTGTCTTAGTGATCCCATCTAGTCTGGTAATCTATGAAATATCTTCTGTAGATTGCTGACCAAGTGTGGCCTCACCTGCTCTGCATGGGCCTTCTTGGCAAAGGAGTTCATGGCTACAGAGTGAGAAGCTATAGACAACTCCTGTGCCTCCACAAGACCCGAGAAGAAATTGTGTCACAGATATTAGACTACATAATTTTAGTGCAGGCTTGTATAACTGAACACCACCCTCCATGGACTGTTTGACCTGACACATGTCAACAACTGGAAATCCATGAACCCTCCGAAACCTACCCATCCTGGAGTAGCCTGACCAGCCGGACTTGCTCACATGGAGTAGGATGAGTACTGCAGTGAGACTGCGCAACATCTGGCAGCCAAGAAAGACCACCAAGATGAGGTCACTCTTCAATCATGTTAAGGGCGCAGCAGGAGGAGCCACCACTTACAGTACTGCAGAGGCTCTTGGTAGTGCCACAGCCTGGACAGGCTCTCTGATATGAGATGGAGAGGTTGCAAAGAGGGTTTAAAACCACCATGTTCCCACCTTGCCAGGACAACAAGCTTTACACTGCACCAGGGAATCAGATACATGGAGTGTTAACATCTGACCATGGTCTTAGAAGGAGCAGCTGGCCAAATATGACAAGGGTAATAAAAAATGCACACTAGCCAGAGGAGATCGTGAACCRGGGCATTCCTGTTTCCCCCATGAGGTTCGCAGAGACCTAACCACGGGAGCATTGGGAACACACAGCACTATATGTGCGCACGTCCCTCCCAAAAAATCAGAACAGGATGCTATGATGTGATGTGAATGTCATCAGCCCTTTGCCACCTGCTGCCATGAAGCCTCCAGCCCCTATTTGACTGCAGTTCCTCTTACTCATTGAAGCTTTCTTTCTTTTACAACACCATGTCCGGAAATGCCAACACATAATTTTAGGAGAGGTACCCCCCTCACATCTCCTGTGGAGGGGGTACTCTGATTTATAGTCCTTTCCTGTGGCCGGAAAGCCAATGAGCCAAATCGTTGGGGTGAAGGTGTGCAGCCAGCCCTGGAAACTTGGACATGAGGTTGTTAATACCGGAAAGGGGATGTTGCTCTTAGGTGCCGAACCCACGGCTAAGGTAAAGGGATGCAGCCCAGTAATYTTCCGTATCGTGGTGAAACGGCACTGGGGAATAATGAGCGCTTTGCCTGATTGGTGTCAGGTCGGAGGCGGACGGGTCCACATTTTCGGTGCGTTGGTTTCCCGCAGCCTGCGTGGAATCGGGTTACAAAGGCTGCCGTGTTGCTGCAAAGAGGCCGCGGCGTTTAGCCTGGTCTTGTCTCAGAGGAGAGGCTGTTCTTTTTAAACGCGTGATCCCCCATCGTACTTGCGTGATGAATGAAGGATTAAAAGAACACGCTCTGCGCCTGGATGCTTTAGGCAGCAGGAAACTAATATTTCAAGGGTGGAAGATGTAAACGTGTAAAACAGCAGTTCCCTTTTATGTGCAGCTAGTGCTTGTAGCCAGACTTTGTTATTTATGTTCAGGCTTGAGATATTTCCTGGCTCCTGGGGCTCTCTAAGAGCTAGCTGAAAGCTCCCTTGGGCAGGCTGACCTTTCGCTGATGCTGGGGGCACCCTCCGTCCCAAATACTCCCTTTTCTCACTTAAGGATCTGGCATCACAGTATCATCTTTTTTTTTTTTCCAGGTGCAAAGCTGGCCGGTCACCTTCCTCCCATATCATTTGCTGGAGACAGYGGCAGAACAGATTTATTTCTTTCCCCTCAAAAACGAAGGATTTCAGCTCAGACACTTGGTCATTCCCCACCTTACAGCTGTGTGGTCACCCAGGCTGTGGGTGATGAATGTTACCTATGCTCAGGTATTACATTAGTGCTACAGGTTTCCGATAATTAAAGCGTGGCTTAGATGCACTAACAGGGGGCTGGATACCTACATCCCCGGTGGACTGGGGTTATTCTATTAGCCTATCATCACCATTATTTGCTTATTCTTGAATATTCACTCTTTTCATCTCCTTTCTCATAGCATTTCCAACTCTGTGTCCTTCTGCAGGCATGCCGTGAAGGAGGAATTTGGGTGCTTGCAGCTGCTTCCAGCTCTCCGGTCTCCTCTGAGGGGAGAAAATGCACAAATTACTCCTCCTGCTTGGCCTCGTCCATACGCAAAGGATGTCTCGATTTAACCGTGTGCCACACGCCCGGGCCAAGGAGCAGGAATGACCCGAGTGGGCGGCGCGGGGCTGCGGCTGTGCGAAGGGCTGTCCCAGCATCRCAGCCTGCGAGCTCTGCCGCTAGGCAAGCCGGAGCTGCTATGGAGCTGTGCATCACGGCTGGATTAAGTAGAGTCAAAGAAGGTATGAGCTTGTAYGAGGCAGCTTCAGTGCTTGGAGTATTTAGAGATATCATGCTAGGTGGCAACAGCCTCTCCAGCAGTTTGGAAGGAAYGGGGTCTTTCTTCTCTACTCTGACGCCTGTTTTCCTGAAGCTTATGGGAATTGGAGCTACATTTCCCGGGTGAAAAATGTAGTCGAAGGCAGCAACTGTTCAAAAGTTGCAAGGGGGAGCAGGGGGGGATCGGCAGTCAGAGCATAATCGCTTGAGTGTTGTTTCCTTTGGAAACCAGGCTAAAAATACCGTGTGCCTAGCTGACAGCTCTGCCCCAACAAACAGTGAGCACCAGGAACGCCGGGCATYTTTTGCACGGTGTTAAGGCCCTTATAACCATCCTTTTCTCCAATTTTTGGAGCAATAAGCTTTCCAACCCCCCCCACCACCCTCCAAACTGAATACCAGGCTAGCCCTGAAAGGTTAGGAAACGTGTTACTTCTCTTCCTCCAGATTTCCTTCTTATTTCTCCCAGAACAATTTCTTAAACGTATGCATCCAAAACAGCTTAGCTAACTGGCTCCTATCCTATTTAGTAGGTTAAACATTTTATTTAATTGCTGTCATTTTTTTCATGACATATGGTGCAGGCTGACAGCCCTGGTTTAAAGTGGACAAACTTGGCAGCCGAGCCATAGCTGCTTCAACTGGTTGCTTAAATCTATAAGCACAGGCTCRGCAAAGCGGTGCGAGGAATTTTGCTGGCCGTAAGAACCGCATGTCTTTTGACTAATAGCCGCACCAGAGTCGAGCTGAAGAATCTGTGATCTCTCAAAGGCCGTTACCATATTTGCTAGTGCCATAGCTGAGGCCATGCTCTGACATTTGACTCCTGATTTTTGCCCTAAGAAAGTCCTTGGTTTGATTCCGGCACTCTGTGGTGGCTTGGGAGCTGCTGTAAGATATCTGATGGCCCCCACGTAGACCCACTTTCTCAGCCCCCCCCCCCCCTTACAATGCCTCTGTTGCTTGCCCCATACTATTTTTCACCGTGTAAGCCCCAAAGTGCCGGTTCAYGTGCTTGAATTATGGTCACATGCCTGATCCTGTCCAGCTATGGCTCCGCTGTGGCAGAGGTGGGAACTCCTTTTTGAAATGCTCAGATATGTGGGCATACTTTCAGGCTGGTGAGTCGTCCCTGCCTGCCGGCGTGCAGCCCAGGACACGTTGCAGCAGTGCTGCAACTRATCAGCGATTTTAAAGACAATACAATTATCGGGCCGTCCAGACAGATCTTGTCAAATCCTCTCCCCTGGTGGATGAAAACTGCTTAGTTTATCACTTAAAAAAATAAAAAAAGAAAGAAAAAAAGTGAAGCCAGCGAGTCTCCCTGGAGCCATGCCCGCTCCAATCCCAAAGCTGCTGCCAGCACAGGCAAAGCTCTGGACTTGCAAAAAGTTTGGCGGGAGCTGCCGTATGTGAGAGATGTGGGCTCCTTCCAGGTAGGGAAAGGGCTTCATCTCAGAGAAGGTGCCATGTCCCAGGGGTTTGAGAGCCATGTGTCCATCTTCCAGGAGAGGGGCTCCATCACAGCGTTCAGCTGGGGCGTCTCTGTGGAGAAAGGGGGAAGAATGAGGAAAGAAAAATCACGGGTCTGTGCTCTCCCGCTTGCTGTGAGCCGCTCATAGCTGGGTGGCGGATGAACAAGAAGCAGCTTGGCAATGTCTTTTCAAGAGTTGAGTCAGCTCCAAAGCAGGAAGGGAGACAGGGAATTAGGAACCGTGACRGAAAGTGAGGGCGTCTGCAGACTTGCTCTTGGTCTTATACTGGACACGTGGGGCCCATATCTGACTCCTGTCTTTCTTTGGTAATGATTTAAGAAGAAAACCCAAGCCCCATCTGCTGGGAAGGGGAGGTCCAAAACCTCAGGGTAAGGAACTAACCTCCAAACTGCAGTAACGTATCTGATGCTGTGGCCCAAGCTTTCTCAAGCACCACGACTGCACAGTTCCTATAGACTTTGCAGACTAAGGAAGTGAGCCAGCATTTCGGGGGAAAAAGAAAGTCAGGCTGCCTACAGTGCATTTTTTTGTGTGGCCCCCACAGGTTCAAAAGTTTGGCTGTGGTTTTTGTAATGTGGGTCAGGGAGCAGGATCCGGWGCTACAACCAGCCTCCCCATAGCTGGTGTGAATGCAGCGTCTGGTGGAAAGAAGGTATCGATGCTCCCTTCTTCCATGGCCTCTGGTGCCACCAGGAAAGGAGTGGTGAATGGAAGAGGTGACACCGAAGGTGTCTGGGTACGATAGTATCTGTATCTCCTGCCAAACCAACTGCTAGGCTGTCATAAAGCAAAGCATAACAAAAACGTCACAGCACCTGCAAGCATTAAAAACCGTTGCGTCCRTCAGCCCCGTGTCTTCAAGTTCAGCAGCTCACAGAGACATTCCCAGCACACGCAGCGGGCCTCAGAGCCGAATAACTCACCCAGGCTCTCCTTAGCAGACCCCCCTGACAAGCACACGTGGTGCTCCAAGCCAAACAGAGGAGCGCAATAACTCACGGCTGCACGAGTGAAAAAGATGCAAGCAGAGCCAGCTTGCAGCTGTGCGGGGCCTCGCTCCAAAAATGGGGCTGAAAGGGCTGTGGTTTGTCGTGGAGCTCGCAGTGATCTCTTGTCCTGCTGGTAGAAGAGATGGGAGCGGTTCAGAAGTTGCTCTTTTTAGGCCCTGGACCAAGGCGAGGTGACACCGGTGTCAAGGCTGGGGTGCGTGGAGGTTAAAGCGCAAGCGGAGCAGCAAGCTGGTCTCTTTTGCTATTGTGGTTAGAGAAGCAACCAAGATGTGTCTGCCTGCTAGAGCTACATGGCTCCTTCTTTAATGAGTCATTGTAGAAGCCCGGCTTTGGGGYGCAAGGATTTTGCACGTTGCTGTGATTTCAGAGGGTGCGAACCGAAAGCAAGAAATCAAAGAAATGAGTTGAGACGGGCTGTCAAAGCAAGGCCACAGGCCGAGTAGATTCGTCTGTCCCGTTCAAGCCGGGAGAAGGCTACGCCGCCCGCGCGACTTCAGGGAGGACCAACGCAAATACAAGTGGAAGCGCCTGCTGCAAAAGCTAGGTTGGCTCCACCACGCAGTGTCGCAGMGAGGATTAGGATTTCAGTATCACTGTGAGGATGTCCTCCTCCCACTCGCCTGACTCATGCAGCGAGGCCCCGGCTGGGTGTGGGGGGAAGAGAGAGATTTTTTCACACCTGGTGATATCATCTAGTAAAAGCGGGAATGTGCTACCAGTCTGGCTGGTCTAAAAGGCAGGGCTGTGGCTGTATGGAGAAATGATGACCGAAAAAGGTGATGCTGTGGGTGAAAAGCTGCTTCAYTGGTAGGCGTCTCGCTGCAGCTTGGTTGCAAGCCTCAGGCTAAAAGGCCTGGGAGAGCAGAGAGCCCATATTGGAGTACCAAGGTAGGGAAATAGAAACCTTGTCAGAGCATTTCCACTCTTTTCTGTTACGGACAGCAGGTTCAAAGCCAGCAAGCCAGCCGGCATGCCGGTGAAATGCTGCTAATTACTTTTCGTTATCCCAAAGTGTACTTTGAGTGGAGCAGCAAGAGCCCCAGAGCACTGGCGCTCACGGGGAATGTGGTGGAAACTGTGCAATATTAGAGCAACCCTTTGCAAAAAGCCTGTCCTGTGCTTACCACTTTACCAAGGTGTTAAAAAGAGGCTTTCAGCATTTCTGCAACAGCGTTGAGTGTAGATTCTGTATTCTGTTGTTGTCTGCGCTTTCCTTCCACCTCTATTGGGAGCATCCCCAGCATCATCSTGTTATTTTCCAGTGCTGTAAAGACCTTCATACCCTGACCGCTGATATCAAAAGTCCAAAAGATTGCTACAGAAAGCCCTGTATTTCCCCAGAAAGGTAATTTTCCCTTCCATCTTGAAAGCAAACACTTTTGAGACTCAAGAGTGTACCACCAACCTGCCCAGGGAGGTTTTTGCCTTCCACTTGCCGCCTGCACACCTTGCTTTTCCTGCCCAGCCGCCTCTGAGCACTTTGGGAGCCGGAGAAAAGCTTTGGCAGGGATAGCTGAGGCTGCAGCCCGGGCTGCTGCTGCCCTCTCCTGGGCCTGGAGATCGCCGCAAAGCCGAGAGCTGGCTTTTTTCCCGAAACAAGACTCCTGCCGCCCTGGATGCCCATCGCCCCGGGGAGCTGTGTAACAGGGCGCCCCGGGTCCTCCCGCCCGTGGCCTTCGCAGCGTCGCAGGAGACGATGTCGCAGGGCCAGGCGGGGACAACAGCTTTCGGGAGGGTTCGGCCGTAGCGGGTGCCGGGGCCTGGCGGTGCTGCCCAGCTGGTGCTGGCGGTGGCGTTCATCATGGGGAAAAGAGTGCAGCCTGATCCTGATCCCCATCCCAGAAATAGATGCTTCTCCCTGCGGCCGTGGCCCCGCAGCAGCCCCCGCCGCTCAGTGCTGCGGGCGGCCCTTGCTCCCTGCCCTGGCTACCTTGTCCTGCCTGCTTCCCGTGCACTTCTGAAACTTCTCCTGAACTTGCCAACGTAGGAGAACAGAAATAATAGTCCAGCTTTTCAAAATCTTCCTGCTGGGTCTGGGACTCACTGGGCTCTWTGCAGAACCATTTAATGCCAGGCAGAAAGCAAGGCTCCAGGCTGCTCTGCCCGTGCTTGCAGCCCAGTTGTCTTCTGGCTCACTCAGAGTCTGTGGGGCTGGTTTGTGCTCTTTGGAGACCTCCTTTCACTGGTCCTCTTGTGACTCCACCTGCTCCTCCGTGCTCCCATCTCAGGGCACGATGGCTCTCCTGTGCCTGGCTGTCTGCTTAGTGCCCGCCTGAGCCGGCAATGAAACACTCCTGCCAAAGCGACCGTGCAGGCACATTCAGACGGTCCCTCCCAGGAGATGCAGATGCCTACACAGAGACAGACAAMCCCCAGCTCTATACGCAAGCTGGAAGGCAGGAAGCCAGTTACTAATTTGCAGTGACAAGCTTCCCTGGAAGTCCCTGTTTCCTGACGCTGCCCTGGCTGGGTGATGGGTAAGGGCAGCAGTAGTGCTGCTGAGAGACTCACCCCCCCGGCTACTGAGAAGGTCTTTGCTGGTGCCTCTCTGAAGAAAAGATGTTCAAGGACTGCAAAATGATGTAGCGTCCCCGGTGGCATGCATATTATTTAATGCAGCAATTGGCTAATGGTTTCAAAAACCACTTAGTGGCTTATTATATTATTATTGCCTTGTGAGTGGAGGGGAACTCTCAGGGCTGGAGGATTCAGACATGCAGATATTTGTGTAGCCCCTGCTTTCTTTTCAACATGAGCAAAGGAGAAGGTGCTTTCAGTGATTTCCCTATATTTGCCCAGGAATGGAAGACTTGGATTGAGTGATCTGCCTGGCCTGAGAAGGTTTGGACCTACATCGCCTGTGAAAGTCATCCCGTCTGTAGACTAAAGCAGAATAAAACACCTAGATCTGAAGACTGGGATGCAAATTCTCCCCCACAACTGAGCAGCTCCAGGCTGCAGGCTTCAGGGACCTGGTCCAGCGCTCAGCACTTCTCCTGCTTTCCCCCCACACTGGCACACTCCAGCTGCATTTGCAAACTAGGTTTGCTCTAAATCCCATAAACCTTCCGGTGCATGCCTCACAAGGGGTCCTGGACCATCCTTGAAGCTGAGTGCCTGAAATCTAGGCATAAATGCAACCATATTTTAGGTACCAAAGATGTTTCCAGATGCCTTCTCATGTTGTGCTAAATGCCCACCCAATGCCATGGTGGTCAGGCTCTGAAAATGAATCGCCACGAGGGGGTGCCAGGCCGATGCAAATGGAGCTGGGTGTCTCGCTCACCCTTAGGTGAAAACACAGGCAAGGCACAGCTCCTGGGTGTGCGGTCCTCAAGTTTATTTACTCACAAGTCCAAATTATTGCTAGTTTTTTGGCTGGAACTAACCCACACTGAAGTTGACTTCACACGTACAGCCACTCAGGTTGCTCCAAGGTACTTAAAAGCCAAATTAACCCACTTATTTAAAAACCAAATACTTAAAGAGATAGGGAAGAGATAAGTTGTTAACTAGGGTGAGGTGTTATCTGCCCTGCTGGCCAGGGAAGCCAAGAGACAAGTTGCAAGTGCAGGTTGCAAAGCCCAGGCATGAGGCCACCAAGATGGGCAAAGGGCCTGGTACTGGCCATAGTCTGGGTAGGAGCTGTGTCTGGTTGCTTGTACAGAGCTGACGCTGAACACGCTGCACCTCTCACGCTGAGGGTTGAGATGGCAGAAGAAAGCAGGGCTGAGGGAGGAGGCTGCTCACCCTGCAGATGTGGTCAGTGAGTGCTTCCCATACAGGTCAAGGATAACGAGGACAGTGAGGTCAGGCTTGCTCTTCCTCCCTTGTGCTGTAAGAACAAGTCACGTGCGCAGAGATACTTCCCGCAAATACTCTTCCAATTGTGGATGAAAAAATCCATCATGGGCTATTAAATATGAAGTCTCTGAGTCACAAATCCTGTTCCAGACTGAAGAGTGCTAATATATTTATATACTCCTGTATAGAAGCTGTTGCAGACCTTTGGCTTTCTCTGTTGCTTTGTGAACATCTTCCAGTCCATCTACATCCTTCTGAGATGGGGAGACCAGAAATGCACTCAGTAAATTATGGCTGTATACAGTGCCATAGTGACGTTCTCCCCTTCAGGCTCTCTTCTTTTCTTTTAATATGTGCCTCACTCCTGAACAGCCTTTGAACTAGCTGGTAAAATCCCAAGCTCTTATTCCAGGGAGGGAATAGCTTGGAGCACATCATAAGATTGTAATGAGAGGAAAATGGGAGAAATGTTTATCCACATTCAATACCATCTGCCATTTTATTACGTGATTGCTCAGCATCATGAGCTGTTGTTCACCTTGAATCGCTGATGGTCTTGATGCCACATGGCCCGATTGATGCCGCTCGAGGCTGCGGCGGTGCTCCCTATCCCATGGCATATCTGAGCACAGCTGAGGTCAGGCAGCGGGAGGGCTCATCCCCATGTCCCAGAGCGGTGTCCGACGGGCCAGGAGGAGGGCAGAGCCCGGAGAAGCCTTGCCACCACCTTTCCCTCTGGCTCATCCCAACCCTGCCGAACATCCACCCAGCCTCGGGCCTGCCTGGAGCTCCTGCGTCGGCAGCGAGGGCGAAGCACTTGCGCCCGGAGGGGGGCCGGCGGCTCGAGCAAGGACGTTGGGTATCTGCGGTCTGTCGGGGAGGGAGCAGGGCCGCGCATCCCCCCGTCGCCGCCGCTTTCATCCCACCGCGCGCCCACGAGGCGGCTGCCGGGAGCCGCTGAGGAGGCCGTGGGCGGCTCTTCCTGTGTACCTGGCTGCCGACACGTGACGCGCGGCGCTCAGAAATCATTTTTAGCCGATGAGTAAGGCAGGGATATCGTCAGCGGGAGGGAGGGAGGGAGCGGGGGCTACAGCCAGCAGCTGCCGCAGCCGCTGGAGCCAAAGGTGTGTGTGTGTGCCAGAAGGGGGGGGGGGGGGTCTCATTCCCGAACCATCGCCCCTCGCTCTCAGGCCCTTGGCAGCGGGATCCCCGCCAGGCGGAGCGGGGGGCGAGCAGAGGCGAAGGGCCCGGGCAGTGGGCCGTCGGTGGGGGAGCGCGTACCCCCGGGCGTCAGCGGCAGCTCCGTCCTTCTGTGCCGGCTGAAGCACCTTCATGCAAGGTGGAGGGATGCGCCGCAGGGGCAGATAAGCAGCAAATTCTCGATGCCTCGAGCGCTTAGGAAACAGTGTGGGACCAAAGTGAAGCCAGTCTCGCACTGACAGGCTGAAATAGCAAGATGACTCTTTTCCTTACTCGTCATTCAGCAAGAAGAGCGCACGGGATGCTCTTAGCAGCCACCAAGCTCTGCACCGGGCAGGATCTGCAGAGCTAATTACGTGTGCAGCCTCCGGCTGTCTGGCTGTGGTGTGACAGGTTGCTATATGAAGGGGTTGAAAGGCTTCGCCTTATCTGCGCGTTGTTTTAGTCTATAACCGTATCATACGTGATGCTTCCCGACCCGTTTCAGTGTGGACAGACTGTAAGAGCTCCACGGAGAGCCGGCCAAATGTCACACAGAGATTCATCTCCCACACTTAGGCACAGACGGACTTGGGGAGAAGTTTTTAGCTGCGTCTTGGCATGGAAGAGACTGTTACTGAGGGTACAGCTCCACTAGCTTCACGCAGAGCACAGCAGCTTTCAACCGAAGGTAGCGCTAAGGCTTTTCTCTAGACGGTCCTCCACACTGGAGGAGGTGTCCCCTGCGACCGAGGCAGCACGCAAATGAGGCCCTTTGGGTTTTTTGGGTTGTGTGCAGATAGCAAAAGAAATATTTCTCAACCTATGCCATTATTGAGGGATTCAAGGTGGCCATCGTTAGAGCCTGGCCAATAAGCAGCCTTCAGCAGGGAGCATGGCCTCTGCTGCATTTGAGAAGCTGGAAACCGTCAATCCTATTCATTCAGGTGGCCACTATTTCTGCCCTTTCTTATAGTGCATCCTGACTTGTGCAGGACAAATATGAGGCTCTGTGCGGGGCTGTAGCTGTTTGGGGCCCTGGGAACTGGGACCGTCTCTGTTTGGAGCTCAGAACTTCTTTTGGAGAGAGCTGGGAGCGTCAGTGCTGCTGCCGCAGCCTTGCTGAGCTATGCCTGGCATTGCGAAGGTGTCGCTGCCGACAGGGACACATGCCTGCATCCCACTCGATTTCTAGCTAGGACTAGCAGGGGCCGGGGAGAGAAGCTGAGTCACTCCTCTGCCAAGCAGAGCTGGTGAGGAGAGTGAGCAGCGGCAGGAGACTAGATAAGACGGAGGCCTCCTTGTCTTGGCAGAGAGAGCACCGAGGCGCTAGGCCTGTAAATGGTGTTGACAAGGTGCCTAGAACATCGTTATGGGCTGTCAGATTGTGCGAACTGCGAGGCAGAAGATGAACTGATCAGGCAGCAGCTTGAAAACGAGGAAAGGAAGTGCTTTTCACCAGACGTATATCTACACTGGGGACTTCATAGCCACTGGATGCAGTAGGAGCAAAAAGGTCCAGAGGCAGCTTCAGACAAGTTCACAAATGGCAAATTCATCAGAGGCTGTTAGATGCAATGCTGTCAGCTCAGCTCAGGCCACATCTCAGCAGCTGCTTCCCGGGAGGCGAAGGATCACCCTGCTTGTGCCAAGCTCTTGTCTCCACCCAAGCTCCTGTCCACTGCTGGAAGCTAGGTGAATCTTTTTTTGTGTGGCCCTGGCAAGGCCTGTGGGCCAATTGCACCCCAGCATGGCCACATGCAGAAGGCAGTGTCCCGCCCCCCCCCCCCCCCAGCTGTGCTGATGTGGCTGGACACTGCACACCACCACCCTTGGCAGAGGGGGAGGTGGAGAGCAGGGCATCAGTGAGGAACTGGGGATCTCCTGGGGTACAGGAGCTAGTGTAGGGGGGCAGTCCTCAGTGGGGGGGCYGTGTGACTTCTGCGCTTGTCAGATATGGGGAGGACGGGAAAGAACCCCATGCTGTGGATGACCAGCTTAATTGCTCCAGAGCAAGCTGAGCTCCTGATCCATGTCTGGGAGGACAACAGCTGGCAGCAAACTTTGGCCCTTGCTATTAGCAGCCACCTAGCTGCTTTCCCACCTAATCAGATTACTCAACTAAAATGCTTATTGCTTAACAGAGACCTCTGCCCAGGAGAGTTTGTTGCTAAAGATGTTTGGAAGCTTAGCATTTAGCAGAGCTTAGGCCACAGGCAAATGCAAGCAAGCAAAAAAAAAAATTATGGTGTCCTACACGTTCATCTTTTTCAGCTCCTCCAAAGCTGCAGCCTCCCAGTCGAGGTATTGTCAGGACTTGGTGAAGAAAGTGCCAGAACTGAAATCCATGGTCCCTTCTGCTGGAAAGGGAGCACAAGCCCGACAGTCGCCCTCCCCATGTTCAGGGCTTGCGGAGTGAGGCTCATCCACCTCCTGTAGCGTTTTGGGTACATTACTGGTAAAGAAGCAGGAGGTCCTTGTGCTCTTTATTGGAGGGCCGGGAATCATTCTGCAAATGTCCCAATGCGTCTGAGACGCCCACGCTGGTCTCTCACACACCCTGCATGCTGCCCAGTTTAAGCCCCACCACCCTGGGGCCATCTGCTTGCTGGTTGCCCAGCCGTCCGATCTGCTGGCAGCACTGCTGGTGGCCTTGTTTTCCCTTGCTTATGTCCAGAGCGCTGGGACCCTGTCTGCTGCCCTCCTCTTTGAAATGGGATTAATTTGGCTTTGTTGTCTGGAGCTAAGATTTTTCAGGAAAAGGCATTTCTTTGCAGCTTGGCAGGGAGGGGTGCATGTCTGTATGTGTATATATCCTTAGATAAAGGACTTACTTACTTACACACGGAAAATACCCCCTGTCTGGAGGGCTGTTTGCTTTCTGCCATATTTCTTCTGCTTGGAGGACAGCATTGCCACCCTGGAGGTGCATGTTTAACGCACTTGGGTTTATACAACTCTCGGAAACGTCGCCTGTTGGCACAGGTAATACCACCTGGCTTGGTTCAACGGGCATTTGCAAACTCTGGAAGGAGGCCAAGAGCCTGCAGCAATGGGAGACTGTTTCTCACCAAAATGCTGGCAGAGCTAAGTGCGTTGAACCCCAGTCTTGGTCTTGGTCATAATGGCATGCAGGATGCTATAGAAGAGCCTGAGCAGCCTCCTCTGTGCCAGAGAGGATACACAGGCATGGAGGGGGACCTGACAGCATGCACCCATGAGCCAGCACCACACAGGAACCTCCATTTCGGTTGCCTCTAAGCTCTTGCCTCAGTGACAGGGTTAATAGTTGTAGCTGTGGGTCCTACCACAAATCATTCGCTGTCTCTAAAGAATGGGAAATAGGGGAAGACCCAAACCACCTGCCCACTGCCTCTGCCTCCCCAGCCTCCCCGCAGTTCCTCTTTGGTCCTCGCACGTGCCCCTCCTGCCTCAGCCTTTCTTGAGCCTCCAGGAACTCTGCCCCTTCTTGTCTTGTGCAGAGACCTCGGGACAAGGTGACACAGAACAATCATGGGAATGCTGCTATAGCAGAGTGGGATGGGGCAAGGCCCCCCCTCTCTACCGGTTGCCAGAGGAGATGGGCACGCTGGGGTCAGTTTGTTCTGAGAAAGTTTTGTTTTCCTGAACCCATGCTTTAAGGCACCGGAGAGTCCTCAAAAAAATAGCAAGAGCCACCTAAGAGGCTAGAACATGAGTATGATGGCAGAATAACACCCCAGAGGAGCTACCCATCCTCCAGAAAACTTGGTGCTACCCATCTGCCAGAAAAACACCTTCTGCCCTGCTTAAGGACCACAAGAATTGCTTTGGAAGGGGAATTTGTAGGGCTCTGCTGTGCTTTGAGAGCAGACGAGGGGCCTTTCCTTACAGCAAGAGAAGAAAGGTGTGTTTGCTCTTCCCCCACACCCTGCCTTGGGGATTCACCCACTGGCCCCATTAAGTATAGGCGGACTAGGGCTTGGGGGGGGGGGGGGATTTCCCTCTTGCTTGATATTACTGATTTTTGCAGTTTTTAGCAGAGGAACAAGTTTTGCAGAAAATATAATTGGGAGAGGACTGGAGTACCAGCACGGGCCATGGGTGTGTATGCAGGGACACGTGTGGTTTGCCGTACTGGGAGCCCTCTGATGTTAGGAGGAGTTAGGGGAAGCTCTGCTTACTGTGAATGTCCAGGAATCCTGTCGCAGCCCCAAATCTTGTCGCATAGAGGAGGACTCAGCCTGCAGCTCTTGCTAAATAAGCAGCTCTCACTGTGCTCTTCACACTTCTCCAGTTTCAGCTAAAGCAGAACATTCGCATACATTTTCCTTTTCTAAAAAAAAAGGAAAAGCATGACATATATCTCAGCACAAGACAAACCAGAACAACTCCCCACTCAGCAAGCTGACTGTAAGTGACCTCACAGGATTTCCTGAAATCCAGTAACGTCCAGCAAGGCACATGCAGAATTTGAAGAGAACTTCCGCAGAAATGAATGGGAAGGTCTTGGACCCACATATTTGAACCTCAATTGGACAAAGCCCTGAGAAACCTGACCTCTTGATGTTAGCCCTGCTTGAAGCAGGTTGAACTAAAGATGTGATCTTCCTTCCAACCTGAATTTGTCCTTGCTGCTAGATGCCTACAGGTTGCCCCACACAAGAAACATCATTTAGAAGCTTCCACAGTGTGT
The DNA here is from genome assembly GCF_003343035.1 of Apteryx rowi. NCBI lineage: Eukaryota > Metazoa > Chordata > Aves > Apterygiformes > Apterygidae > Apteryx > Apteryx rowi. The sequence goes on from NW_020450706.1 coordinate 544,175, forward strand.
TGGTTTGCCGGGGGGGGAGGGGGGGGGGGAAGCCTGGTTGAGACCACTGGTGTCGTGGCACTCTCCAGGGAAGGGAAATAGATGCCTTCAGGGACTAAACAGCTGATCTAACTCCTGGGCAATATAACAGTGATATAATCCCTGGAATTCAGCATGGTTGAATTTATTTTGCTAGGTGTTTGGGATCCTGATGTCCACACCACACTCGCTGCCCTAAGGGCACAGCCTCATGTATGATGGAGTGCTATCAAAGCTTTGAGCACCTGAACTGTGCCAGGTACTCGTGGCTAGCGCGTGYGGTCAAAGACCAACTTGGATGCCCATCAGGAACCGCTTAGCCCTGCCTAGGTATGTTAGTAAACTGCTATGCTTCTTGGTACAGCTCAATACTTCACGCACTACAGAAGAAGAGCATTTCAAGGGCCTACTAAAAACGTGGCTCATGGCCAGCACGTGTGCACAGATTGCAGCAAGGTGCAGTACTGAACAGCACCGCAAAGAAAGGGGCTTGCATCACTCCACTGCCAGGTCTAGGAGCTGAGTTTGGCAGTTCCTCTGCAATCGGCATGAAAACAGGCTGCAAGAAAAGATCTGGCCAGGGCCACCTCCAACTTGGTGGTGGAGCATTTCCAGCAGGACTGCTCCTGCTGCCCTCAGACCTTCTGTCCTGAAAGCAAGGTGGGGGTCTGGGAGCTGGTAGAAGCCCCAGCTGAGCTTGCTTTGACCAACCAAGAAAAGTGGGGATCAACAAATACCTGGTACTAACACCAAAGCGACAGGGCAGTTGCAGGGTATTTGAGCTTGTTTTCTCAAGCCTGTCCAGAAAAAACTTTTGAAATAAGTGAGTCAATCCCTTCTGGAACAGCCCTGCAATGCAGGGGCTGGCTTCCTTTCTTAGAAAAGTCTGGCCCAAGCCTTTGCCCTCCACCCATGTCCTTCAGCTCACAGCCAGGACCCCACTGCATTGTGAGGATTTTTCCATGCCTGAAAAGGAGATCTGTAGGAGGCCGGTAAGCAGGTGAGCACACCACTTCCAGTGGCTCTTGGAGGAGCTTTCATCATCAGGTGCCAACATTTGAGAGGTCCAGACCAGGAAGCCTGCAGCACACCTCATCTTTACATCAGCTTGTGCCCCACTTGATGTCTTTGTCACAGCTGGTCAACTTGGGGCCTCGCTGGGATGGGAGATGCACTTTTGGGCACCTCTGGGAGAGGCTGCGCGCTCTGCTTTGCAAGTCTACTGCACGAGGCAGGACTATGAAGAAGCACCCATTGGAGTCAAGGTCCTCAGATGACAAGGGAAAGAACTGGCTTTTATTGGTATGTTGGCAGCTGCTTATTCAGCTCCTTCCCTGTTAAAAACCCACAGGAAAACCGCAAAGGAGAGCACTGCCCCAGCTCTTCTGTGCCCTTGGTGAGGAGGAAGTCAGCACGGTTGCTAGCACAAGGGCTCAGGTTTCCAGGAGATGAGTGAAAGGGACAGACGCTACCATCCATACTGGCTGAAAAGCTCTCAGGAAAAAGCAATATTAAATTGCAAACAGCCAGAAAGGAAGCGCTCCCATTCATGAGTGGATCCTCTCTCCGGACATTGCTTTGGGAAAGCCATGGCAATACTGAGGCCAGCTGGTAAAGGCAAGAGGGGTGGAAAGGGGGTTTGATGGCTTGGACTTGAACATTCATCCGATTTCAGCTCCTACCAAGGATGCAGGGGTCTACACAGCTCTACTTCTGCCCGCGCTCCCCGAGCCGCATGCAGCAGGGCCGGAGGCTCCCGTGTTTCCAGCCTAGGGATCCTGCCTGCAGAGGAAAGCCCAGGAGACTCGGCCATTCCCTTTAATGCTGACCACAGACATCCTTCTGCCCCCAAAAGCACAGTGCCAGGCCTCCCTCCCTCCACCCCCTGGGAATCCCCAGCCCTCCCAACGCCAGCRAGAAGACGCAGCCCAGATACCATCTAACGGCACGCCCAAAAGACGAGGCAGAGCGGGCAGGGACTGAACAGAAAGCAAGATCCTTTATTGTACACAGTACAGAATGTAACGCAGCTTTGCAGGAGATACAGGGCCCTGCTCAAGTAAAGAGTATTTCAAATCAATCCTCCGATTAACCCCTTCTGCACCGTAGACCTGCCGCACGGAACAAACGCTTAAAATCTATCCCCAAGGTGCAGTTCCCGCAATCGAATGCTTCCTGACTGTACAGGCCACTTTATACATCGCAGAGAGAGTAACCAAGTCTACCAAGAGTTAATCTTCATACTTTCCAAAAAAAGAATGAATCAGTCAAAAAAAAGAAAAAAAAAAGAAAAAACCCAAACAAAGCTAACTAAGGAGGAGAAAAAATTTCCTATACAGCATTTACAACAAAAACATGTAGCCTTTTTTGGGGGGGGAAGGGGGGAATATGCAGATATGTATATATGAGTGGTAGGAGTGTTAGGGACCACAGCAGGGAGGGGGCAGGAGCTGGAAGGGAAGCGGGGTACGTTGATGTGGGGATACCCAGCGTTCCTGCCCCGTCTTTACAGCCCGACTCCCGAAGACATGCCGAGCAACGAGGGAAACGAAGCYGAGCCGTTCAACGCATTTCAGGCTCCGAGCCCTGCGGGGGTGGGGGGGGAAGGCGAGGATTCGAGCGGTGAAATGGAGCGGACCAGATACTTCGTCCCGGCGAGGCCAACGCTTTGAGCTCCACGGGCGCCAAGGGATGCTGAGCGCCCCGCCGTGGCACGCAGGCAAGGGGTGAGGCACGGGTGCCGGCAGGAAAACGGGGCGGAAAGCCAGAGCGGCTGGCAGGGTGTCCCCAGCAGGTCCCTCCACCCCATGCCATGGGGCTCTCGTCGCACTGCCTGCCACCCCCAGGGGACTGGCAGCCTGTCTGCAAAAAATAGCTTTGCCTTAAAATAAAAAAAAGGAAAAAAAAAATCTACAAAAATCAGTTCAGAAACTTTTTCCTAAAAAAAAAAAAAAAAAAGGGGGGGGGGGGGAGAGAAGGGAGATGATTACTGCCACCATCGCCTCCCCTGAAGTTAAATCCATCGCACGCAGCCTTGGACAGGGAGGAGAAGCAACAGGGACGCGGTAAAGATGGGCAGGGAAGGCTGAAAAAACCGTTATATCGAGGAACGACACTTAATTGGGACAACTGTCCGGCGGGTAGGATTTTGCGTAGGAAGCAGCCGGGGAGGCTCCTCCGGGCGAGGGGAGGCTGGGGCACACTGTGCCCCCCCGGCCACGCCGTGCCCCGCGTCCGAGCCCCCTCCCCTCCCAAAACACATCCGGCGTCTGTGCAAATCAAAGCCCTTTCCAACGCCCAAGGCAGCTACGCGTATGGGGATCGACGCAAAGCAGATTGTCGTGACGGTCCGTCGCAGCGGCGCGCGGGCTAGACCAGTCCCGTGGGCACTGCGCGCGAGGAAGGTGGCCTGGAGCAGAGACTCGGGGTTTAGCCCCCCCCCCCCATCTCCCCAAAAACATCTCGCTGATGTTTGGCAGGAGGCATCAGCCACGGGCAGTCCTATGCACCAGCCCTTGGATGGGAAGGTCGGGAAGTCGACGGTGAYGCGCACCGGCTATTTTAGATTCCTCCAATTGCGCTTAAAAGGCCAGTCTGCGCGTGGGCGCAGGCGTTTTGCTTGCTTTTTTTTTGTGTGTGTGTTTTTTTTTTTGTTTTTTAAATAGGAACAGCAAAAAATATTCGTTATAAAACTGTTGCCCTCGCTTGCCCAAACGGGATTCGCTAGCGCTAGCTGCTCCGCTGGCTGGCAAAGTCAGTAAGCGAAGCCCTCGGCGTAGGGAAGGCTGCCGCAGTGATCCATCTCCAGGAGGTACGCCGGGCTGTCCTCGAAGTGCGTCAGCGGCAAGGTGTCGTCTTCGCTCACGTGGCAGTCGGGCTCCGCTTTCAGGAACGGGCGCTGATTGTCAGGGTAGGCCATGGAAAAGAGGGCGTCGGGGTCGCAGACGAACTTGTACACGTACCGCTCGCCGGCCACCTGAAAGCACATGGAGGCATAAGGGTGGGGGGGGGGTCCCCTCGTGAGCTCTGCAAGGGGCAGCAAGTGGGACTGAAGCATCTCGTCCCAAAAAAAAGGCACTTTAATGGGTGCTCAGGCTCTGGGTAAGGGAGTATGGGGGCATTCACGCGGCCCAAGCACCGAGTCCAGGGCAGGACTTGGTTTGCCAACCAACATCACCTCCCTGAGCCCATAAACAGTGCTGTTTCCAAGGGATTAAAGATAAAAAAAAATTAAAGAAAACCAGAAAGAACCAAAGAACTGCACCTAAGCTACATCCAAAGGGGAGTAAGTTAGCTCTCCTGTCCCTCCCACCTTGGTACCATGGGGGGAATAAGAGAAGCACTGGGATGATCTGCACTTGGGTTAGGTCCTCCCCTGCCCTGTCTCACACGCTGGGGTGACAGGGGGGGACCGGTCACCCTGCTGTGAGCTGCTTCCCCCCCATGCTTTGCGGTGGGGCAGGAAGCAGAATCACCTTCTGCATGATGCCCTTCTCGTAGTAGTAGCGCAGAGACCGGCTGAGCTTGTCGTAGTTCATGGCAGGCCGGTTCTTCTGGATGCCCCAGCGGCGCGCTACCTGGAGAGAGAAAGGAAACAGCCGGGAAAGCTCAAGCTGTTGTTTGGACATGGGCCCTCTATAAATAAAGTCAGAGCTGCAGAATAGCTGACTGCAGATCAGAAATGCGTGATAGCAGCTCATTTCTAGCAGCTGGACCAGCCAATGATTCTTTTTGGGGGGAAATCAGCAGATATCAATGTGCTCCCTATGTGTCCACCTCTTTCCTGCAAAATCCCCATCATCAATAACCTGCGCAGAGCCATTACCAACCCAGGGAGAGACCCATGAGGTTTCTGCAAGCTAATTGCAATAAAACCCAGCCCCAGGCACTGGAAGGACCCAAGTCTGGATGCCTGGCCTCAGAGCAGCACACCTGGTCTGGAGGATCTCCTACGGTAGCTGAATTTTGCACACTGCCTTTTTCACCTCGCGCAGCAAAGAAATTGGACAGAAGACATTTGCTTGGGACAGGAGCAATTCTTCTGCTCCTCAGCTACATAACAGAGAGATAAGCTAGTGTAATCGGGGAGAGATGAACATGAATTTAGGACTGTCCTGCGGCTTTCTGCACTGGGACCCTACAGTGCAGGACCCTACACAGCCAAGAGTACGTTCTCCTTCTGGAGCTGGGTCCTGATGGGCACAGCAAAAGGTGCCCTTCCCCAGAGCAAAGCAACCATGCTCAAAGCCCGGGGCATGGCAGACTCAGGTCAAGCGAAGGAGACAAGCACCAGCAAAACCCCACTGAGCTAGGGCACGTGGTGGTACCAGCAGTTGTGAAACCGTCAGCGAGAATCACTCCTTCCTCTCCCTGAATAAGGTGGCCACAGCCTGAGGTCCAGCTCCCTGCGGGCTGTGGCAGCGCTTGCTGCACGGCGGACGCCCCCGCAGCCCCTTGAAAATCTGGCCTGCTCCAAAAGGCAATAAATGCGATTGTTGCTAAAGTAGTTCCAGATTCGAGTGCAGCCTGCCACAATGCAGACAGTGCTAAACTGGAGACCTAATCAAAAGACATTTGATTAGGGGAGCCTGCCAAAAAAGCAGTTTCAAAACCACAATTTCCATGCACAGCGTAATAGATATTATGGGCAATTACCCACAATGCGCAGCTCAGCTCTACAGCTGGTTTCAATTACTTCCCAAACAGCTCCTTCCTCTGTGTCACCCTGCAAAACTCTGCACAGCTCCGTGCAACGCTTCCAGGGAGGGACCTACGACGCCCAGTGCAACACCAGCTCAAAGCCACCAGCGAAACTGCTGGTGGCGGGGGTGGGAACCGAATGCAAAAAAACATTAGAGCAGTTTTGGGCTGAGGGAAATGTGACCAAAGAGCTCCCCTCGGGCAGGTCTTTGCAAAACGTTCAGTAGCAGAGGTGGAGGAAACTCAGTAAGTTGCTTTCCAGGAGCTGGGTGACGGTGGGGGTCACCACGAAGCTGTGGCTGCTCCCAGGTGCACGCAGAGATAAACTGATGCAGGACACAGGGTGGACAGATTGGGTCTCGCAGGAACTGCCCCCTTTCAGAGGTAAGATGCATTCCCAAGCCTGGGGCAGGGAGCCAGCACAACCAGGAGAAACCCTGAGGAACAGCCTTAGGCGGGATCAAGCATGGCCGTGGCTGATGGGGGACCCAAGCCATGCCACCACCGCCAAATTTTCAGCGGCTGGACTTGGACTGCAAGCTGCCCAGCTGCTCTGGGAGTGGAGGAAAATCAAAGGCACATTTCGACAGCTGTTTGGGTGCAGATGGGTTGCCAGTTTTTCCCCGCTCACCCTCAAACCGCTCAGAAGCGGCCTGGAGAGCGGGACGCATGCCTCACCGCAAGCGCAAGTGTGATTTTTCCTGCAGGAGCAATGCTGATCGCAGATCTTTGTTAGGCAAAACAGGGCTCTGGGATTTATTTTTTCCCCATCTGAAAGCCGTTTTGCCTCTCGCAACTGGATTTCAGCCTCTCCTAGCTTGCCGGGGAGGATGCGGAGAGCCGGCTTGATGCCTAGCCCCCACTAGCTATGCCCTCCCGGCCAAGACCCCTCTGGACACCAACCGCGGCTCCGGGCTTTGCCCTGGCTGCAGCACCCAGGGCGCCAGGGCAGAGCCAAAGGGTGGGAGCAGGTCCACCACCACCCCAGGTCGGCGCCACCCGTACCTCCTCAGGCTCGATCAGCTTGAACTCCATGCCCCGGCCCGTCCAGGCGATGAAGTGGGCGTTGGTGGGGTCGTCCAGGAGCGTGACGAGGAACTGCCAGAGCTGCAGCGAGCCGCGGCGCTGGTACGGGGGGCCCTCGCGGTACATGGTGGGCTCCTGCTTCACTTTGCCTGCTTCCGGCGAGACACGGGCGCTCCAGCCACGCTGCCGGCAGCGGGAGCCCCCCTACCCGCAGGGCTGGCTCGCCGGCCTCGGCTTCGCACGGAGCCCAGCCCCGAACCTCCCTCCGTCGCCCTGCCCCGCGCCTCACCCCACCTCCCGTCTTAGCGTCTCACCCTCCAGTCTCTCCGGTACCACGCACGTGTCGTCAAAATACAATCGCGTGTCCTTTTCGTAGGAAAATCCTAGGAGGAGAAGACCATCGGTCAGCCCCGCGTCCCCAGGCTCCGTTCACGCTGGCCGGCCAAAGCTTTTCCTGAATTTCCTTAGTGACCAAGCATGAAGCTTTCTTCCCTCCGGAGCAGCTCCCAGCTCTAGAGACGGGGGCTGCCCTTGGCCAGTCCCAGGGCATGCAAGAGCACGGGGGTCCACCCGAGGCGTGCAGAACTCCCTCAAGAGCTCAAGCCACTGCCCGGCCTCCCATCTCCCTCCGGCGCGCGCCACCAGCTTCAGGAGCCCAAGGGCGAAGGCTAGGCTGGAGGAAGAGCTCCCGCGAGCGGGGGGAGATGCTGGGTGCACTCACCGTCGTGGCTGCCAGGGAAGATGCCCCCTCCTCTCATGTACGAGGACTGGCAGTTAGGCACTTCTGCAGCGGAGATGAAGGAGGGCACGTTAAGCCTCGCGGCACGGCCTGGCCYAACAGGGCACACCCGCGGGACACCGCATGGCGGACGCCCTGATGGGTCTCAGCCAGGTGCTCAGCCGCTTTCCCCAGGTGAGAAACCCGTAAGGTCTTCTCCTCACACCCACAACCCTCTGCTCAAGACACCATAACTCCTTTCCTCCAAGCGGTGCATCCCTCCCCAGGCTGGCCTGGGCCACCACAGCCTCGCCATCAGCGCAGACCCAAAGCAGCCCACGTCTCAGGGAGGAAAGGCCGTTCAAGCGACCTTTGACAGCGCGGTCTAAGTCAGCTCAGCTTTTCACCGAGCGGACTGAATTATTTGGGCCACGCGAGAGCCC
>NW_020450706.1:552180-563085 GCF_003343035.1 Apteryx rowi
CGCCATCTGCTCCGCTGCGCTGCTAACGGCCGCGCTGCAGCCCGAGCTGGCGGTATTTTTAGGCATAAGGCGATTAGAGGATTTTCCGTGATGTTAGCGGGGTTCGGTGCAAAGAGCCAGAAACGGGCGCTGGCGYGTGCAACCCTAGGTCGCCCTTCCTGCGGCCGTCCCGCAGCGTCCCGCCGGCGGAGCCCGTCCCTGCAGCTCCGGCGCCTCCCCGGCCCCCTCGGATGCTCCTCCACCTGGCATCCGGGCGCGATACCCACCTGAGTCGATGCAGTAATCCCTGGGCTCCTGCTTAATGCCCATGGGCGCCTGGAAGCTGGGCCCGGGGGCGGCGGGCAGGCCGGCAACCCCCTGCTCGTAGAGCGGGTCGGGGTACTCCTGCTTGAATCCCTGAGGGGGCCGGGGGGCGGCGGGGACCAGGGGCTCCGACAGCTGCCGGTGGTAGACGGGGCGGTTGTCGCCGCCGGGGAGCCCGGGCTGCGGCGGGAAGGGGTGGCAGGGCTCAGACATCTGCCTCTGAAACCTGGTGGGGAAGAGGGAGACGCGGCGTTACCGGAGGGCGACCATCGCTTTCGGGGCAAGGGCTTGCCCCAAGCGGGGCAGCAAAGCGGGACGCGAAGGGGACGAGCTCCCGTGGGGGACCCGGCGGCGGCCCGGCGAGCCCTCCTCCCCCGCCGGCAGCTCATCCCGACACCTTGAAAGGCGATCTCGGCGCGCCGGCTCTGCCGCCGTTCGGCTTTGTAACTGGATCGCTCCCAGCTGACGGCCTGGGATTACTCCGTTTCCGCTCCGCGTCCCGCTGCCCTTCCTGAGTGAAACCCTAGCGCCGTGCCGCTATGKCCATTCCCTGCGGGCCGGCCCTCGGCATAGCTCGGAGGTCGCCCGGAGCCGCGCGCTCCGGCCCGCTCGGCCGCGGGATGCTCGTCGCCCGAGGCCCCCACTGAGGCGCGTCCCCGCGGTTTCCGCCGGGGCACRCGAGCCACGCGGCGCGGCCGTCCCGAAATACAGCGCCGCGGCCTGACCTTCCCTCCGTCCTGCTACGGGCTGCCCGCCGCTGGCACAAGCACATGCGGGACGAGGGAGGGCACCGGCTCTCCTGCCTGTCTCACGCTGGTACCAGCCTCCAGGGACGTGGGCATCAGCCCCAATGAGGCTCTGTGGCCAGGTGACACCAGTGCGATGAGATGAAGCCACCGCTCAAAGACGGAGCAGGGCCTCTCCCCTTGGCATCACGCAAAGTCATCCTCTTTCCTCCCCAAAAGCAGCCCCGAGGGCGACACTCGCCTACCTCTTCTGTAGGTGGCCTGACAAGGAGCTTCAGCCTTGGGTCAAGGCCAGGAGCAAAAAAATAACCCCTACCTGTGCCGTTTATGGTGCAGCCCCAAAATCCGGATCTCAGGGTGCCCTGTGTCATGGCGAGGGCACCCAGACCCCTGCATGCTTGCACACAGCTGAGCAGAGCTCGCCTCTAGAGGTCATCGCCCACAGCTTGGCACCCCAGGGAGCAGTTAAGGACCTGACCCTCAAGCTGATGGCTGAAGGTCACCTATGGGAGCTCGTGACTGCTCGGGAGGCTGGAAGAGCAAGTCTGCAGCCTCTTCCCAGCCCGGCAGAACTCATTTTGGAGAGCACAGACCTGAAGCAGGTGGGAAAGGGGACAGGCAGGAGCCTTGGCCCAGCCCATGGCAGCAGGGATTCGCACACATGGCATCCTTTGCCGTCATCATCTTGCACGAGGCAGCTTGGCGAAGGGTCTGCGCAGGCCCTCGCTGGGGGCTGGCAAAGGCTGGGGTGAGCAGGACCCCCAAACCCCATTAGCAAGGGACTGTCTCATGAGGAAAAAGAGCCAAGAGATCCCAGTAGGAAGTGACAAGTCTTACAAAGAAGTCCGGATATAAAAGTTACAAGCCCTGCGGTTTTCCTGCATCTCAGCTTCTAGCAGAACCAAGAAATAACGTCGCCTGCCAGGAAAAGCGGAAGTGAGGGGCAGGCAGCATCACATGGCAGAGGCAAACCCTGACTGTACAGGCATGTTCACGCTTGCTTTCTTGGGCAACACACAAAAGCCTTCCAAGGAACCAGGTTAGCTTGGGAAAAAGCACCGAAATGCTGAGTTCGTAAAGGATCCTGCATCTGCAGAAAGCAAGGGGAAGCTGCCGTTGGAAGAAACAGCAGAGGAGTCTGCAAGTGGAACCAGATCAAAAAATGTCAAAGACTAATCAAGACCAAGTCCTGGCTTTTGTGCCTCAGCCATGGAGGCGGAAGGGATTGCCCAGCCCATGGTCCCTGCGAAGGGACACATCCTTGTGTGCACTTCCATCAGGGCAACCAGCAGTCATCTTCCTTGGGGCCCTGCAGCGCTGGCTTCTGCAAGCCCCCAGATGGCAACATCTGGCACGTGCTCTGCAGCCCAGGTGAAGAGCAAGGGGGCAGATGTCCTGGCTACCTCCTATCCCCTCCCCACAATACGAGGTCGCCGATCCATCCCAAGAGGGGAAATGTTCTTAGAAACACCAGCAAAGACTCACATGCTTGGTTTGGCAGCAGAAATGAAACCACTGAATAAGGATGATCTCCAGCAAGAGAGCAAAGCAGCCAAGATAGAGTCCTGGCAGGGCATGTGAAGAGAGGCCAAAGTCTCAGAAGTGACGCTGTACTTCTAATTCTGAGTGCAAGCGAAAGGGGACCTACCGTGTTTCAGGCAACAGGCAGCACCCACCAGACCCACCTCAGACAGCGCGATTGCAACAGCCAAGGCGCGGCGCGTTCCTCACCTGTGCTCTGCGGGGTATTGGTTTTCAGACATCATCTTTGGCATGTGCATGGGTGGGTGAGGTGGCCGGGGCACGGCGAACGTTTGCTGCCTCTGTTCCTGAAGAGGGTGAGGGGCTGGGGCCGGGGGAGCCCCCCGGAGCGGGGTGGCTGGGGCGGCATGGGCAGCAGCCTGCACGGCTGGGGCCGGCGGCGGGAGCGACGATCCCTGGTGAGCAGGAGACACTGGCGTGGCGGGTGGCGTTAATGGCTTGAACCCAGCGGGGGGCTTCCTGTCGTAGGCACTGCAGAGAGGAGAGGCAACAGGAGCGTCACGCGCAGGGACGGCTGCGCTGGCAGGGCTTCGCCTAGCACTGGTTGGTAGGAAACACCACTAACGTGGCGGGATGGCTGCCAGCCCCAGGGGATCCTCGTACTGCAGAGACTGACAGCCAAAAAGAGTTCCTGTGATGGGACCCAACACTGCAGACAGCCAGAGTATCCCTCGCCCTCCTGGCGCCCAAGCCTCGTGGGCTTTCCACCCAAGACGGGTCTGGTCTGGTCACCCAGGGCTCCCCACCCTCCAAGGGTGGAGGGCACCTGCATGGTACCTCTGATCCCAGCAGTGCACAGTGTCCCCAAACACCTCCAGATGTCTATATAGTATGGCATGCTCTCATCCCGAAGGAAAGGCAAAGCCAAAGCCAGCTGCCGAGCACTTCTGGGGCTGGCAGCATCCATGCAGTGCTTCCCACCGCAGAGCCAAGGCTTTCTCYAAGAAGATGTCCAAAACCAGCAGGGACCCATCTGCAACCTACCAGCAGTTGTAGAGGCACTTGTCTCCATAGTTAGCGCAGAGAGCCTGCTCGTGGCTACAGGACGACAGCTCGGAGGAAGGGCTGTGCAGTTCCCGCTTGATCTTTGCCGGAGGTGGGGCGTGCAGGACCACTGCAACGAGAAAGAGGAGGAGGAGGAGGACAGAGTCACCCATGCGCCATCAACTTCCAGCCTTGACTTCATTGCTGCGGGGCCTGAGCTGGCACAGGAGAAGAGGATGGGTGATGCTACCCCTGGGTAGCATCTACTTGAGGTGCTCTCAGCACCCGATTCCTGAGCAAAATTAACCCTGAGGGCTAGGACGGCCACCTGAGTGGCTCTGGGCACCATTGACACCAGCCAGACACCCACATGCACCCCCTCAAGGGCAAAGCAAGAGCAGTCTCTGCATGAAGGAGCCAGTGCCAGCCTTGTCCAGCAGTGGCAGACAGAAGGATCATTCACGTCCCTAAGGTTAGGCTCTGCTCAAGGCCAGCAGGCCACCAAAGCAGGGCAGGATTGTGCTCCAGGACCTGTCTTTCTGGCCTGGGCTTGTCAGTGGATTAGCAGTGGGCACAGCAGGATGCTCGCCAGCCCCCTGACCTGGAGCATTTCTCCTATGGGGGAGAAGGTGGCCGAATACACCTGCGGCGGGGAGAACAGCTGCACAGCCCCTTGCAGGGGCTACGCCACAAGCATCACAGCCTGTCCCACCTTGCCTGTTACACTGAAGGGCATTTGCCACCAAAGGACCAAGCTACGGTGGCAGTCAGGGATGCAAGAGCTGGTAGAACCAGCAGGCAGGGCCCTGCACACTTCCCAAGGACGCTGTCCTCGGCACGGTCTCCGCTTGGCATGGCCACACACGGACCATCTGCTCTGCTCCCCTGGGCATGACTGTGACAGGGTGAGGAGATGCAGTTCGCTTTGGGGCCCAGGGAAGGAGGAAAGTCCTACAGCTGCAGAAGAACTGGCAGAGAGACACCAAATAACCTCAGAAAAGCAGATATCCAAGCTTCCTCAGTCACTTCAGACATGGGCACTAGATCTGCATCATGAGGCTTCAGAAAAGACCACCTGGGTTTACGGACAAGACCCCACTGCACATTTAAGTCTCTTTCAAGCTAACTTTGCTCTTTCCTGCCTGACAGCACATGCCAAAGCCCAGACAGCCCCAGCTCCTTGGCACGAGGGTACTGGCAGCCACAACTTGTAAATGAATTTTGGTTGCTCCACTGAGCAAGCAGCAACACACCGAACCCTTGACAGGGTCCGGGAAGCTCACATCCCACAGCAGGTGGGTTTAAGACTCCAGCTCTGTTCCCAGGTCAGCTACACAGAAAAGCAGGTCTAATCCCTCCCTTCTGCATGCTGGGGCCAGCAGCTGCCAACCCTGCTTCGGCCACAATCCAGCCTAGGGAAGGGTGCGAGAAACAAGGGTGCCTGCGCATGGCTGGGATCTGGGAGCTTAAGGACTCATCAGTGGGATGCAGCAACCCACTTGCCCTTGATGGAGGTGCGAGAAACAAGGGTGCCCGCGCGTGGTTGGGATCTGGGAGCTTAAGGACTCATCAGTGGGATGCAGCAACCCACTTGCCCTTGATGGAGGTGCGAGAAACAAGGGTGCCCGCGCGTGGTTGGGATCCTGGAGCTTAAGGACTCATCAGTGGGATGCAACAACCCATTTGCCCTTGATGGAGCACACCCAGCTCTGAATTAGCTGGCCAGAGCCATGCTGAGAATTGGTGAGTGGCTCCAGAGGATCCACTTTTCTCCTGGAATTGGCCCAGACTAAGGTGAGCAGTATCCTGCCAGACACAGACTCAGCCACCTGATCAAGGGGAGTCAATCCCAGGACCCCCAGCAGATGGTGGAGGATGGAGAGCCATGATTTTAAGAGTTCAACTGGCAAATGTCCCATCAAAACCAAATCCTTCCCAGCCCCACCAAGCCCGCTCACTATATATAATTTTAAACCAACTAATATATGCTTAACCTAATCAACTTCTGAAAACGGACACTCTAGGAAAGGGAAAGTGCATCAGAGATCTTCACCTAAGTAGCACCCGAACAAGGGAGCCAAGACTAATTGGAAATGGAGCATTAGCTCCATGCAAAGTCTGAACACAGCCCAGTTAAACCAGGAGGACTGAATTGCTCCAGGACAACTGTTCACAGCTTGCCAGGTAATTAGCTGCTCCCTTAATTTGTCAAAACCTTTAAAGAGCTGCTGATTCCTTCCCCCTTCCTCCCCCCCACCAAACAGCCCAGAGCAGCTGGTACCAAGGGCATAAAATCCCCGGAGGAGTATTTGAAACATGAAGCCCAGGTTGTCTCCTCTCCAGTGCAGAGGCACGAGCGGTCCCTTGCGAGCACAGACCCTCGCAGTCCTTTCAAGCGCTAAAGGAGCCCGATTTATTTCTCGCCTCTTCCCCCMCACACACAACAAATGAGTTTCTGCTGCCTTCAGCGTTTCTAGCGTTAATCCCGGGCTGCGCAGAGGCTGCTAGGGCCCAGGCGCCCAGCGGGAAAGCGAAGGGGAACTTGCTTTGGAAGGGCTCCAGCTGCCTATCACGGGCATGTTTCTCTCCAACAGGCTCCGTGTTGTTCGAGCGGGGTTGTTTTTCCGCCAGCCGCACAATGGGGTCTGGTTATTCATTGAAAAAGTCTCCGAGCGGGCGCCGCCCTCCATTCACAAACAATTTGGAACGCTCCATTCATTCGGCAGGGGGAAGGAAAAAAAAAAATTATTATTATTTCTTTTTCCTCCCCCCAGAGCTTAGCGCTGCCATTCAAGAAAAGGGAAACGATACTTAAGATCATAACAGAGACCAGCTGTCCGCGCGGAGAAGCCCGGACTTTGTGCAACGTTTGAATTCCTTACATAAACACCGCAGGGCCGGCCCGCGCTACTCTTCAAGACTTGGCCTTTCCGCCAAGTTCATTTCAAAAAAAAAAAACCGAGGCGATTGTGCAAGGCTGCTTGCGGCGCGGGCCGGAACGCCCTTTGGCGAGAGGAGGAGGGAAGAGAAAGAAAAATAACTGTGGGCGGCTGATTGGGAAGAGCATCTCCCGCGTGCCCCCCCAGCCCCGGCTCCTCGGCCTCCGGACCCCCTGCCTCCCAGCCGGGCCCGCCAGCACCAGTTTGTTTGCAGGCCTCCCAGTGGCAAGAGCTCTCCAAACTGGGAGAGTCGAGGCGCGGGGCGAGAGATCGGTCCTCCGGGGACCGGCGGGAGCACGCGGCGGGCTGGGCGGACGGGCGCAGCGCCACCGCCGCCGCCGTCCCCCGCTAACGGCTCTCCGGGCCGGCTCGCCGGTTTTTTGGCTTTTCGCTGGCGAGCGGCCAGGCGGGGGGAGCCGGGAACATGCCAAGACTGCTTGCCGGGTGTTGACTGCGAAAGGTATGCCTTTACCCGGCGCCGAATGCCTCAAAGGCACATTGTGTGTGCGAGCGCTTTTAACCTTTCCGTTCCTCGGCTCTCCGCTGTAATTAAAAGCTACAGAAGAGGCAGAGGGAGCAGCTTCACTACGGATGAGGCTGCCGAACACGCCTCAGCCTACCGCTGCGGGGCCAAGCCACGTGGAGGCCCGCGGGGGCCCCTCTCCGGGCTACTTTCGCCCCCGGGGGTGGCCGGAGAGGGGACGGGACAGCCGCACTGCCGCAGCCCGCCGAGCCCTGGCTCCTGGCCGATGAGGAGGGGATATCTTGGGCGCATCCCCTGCAAACACTCTGTTTCTGGCTAAGTTGGCCATGGCTCTTYGAGCCACGAGGGCAAACCTTAAACCAAGGGAGCCTGATGTCTCCCGCAGGGTGGGAGAGCAAGGCCAGGCGTGCCGGGGTTTGCACGACAGCGCAGACAGCCCCCGGTGTTGCACCCCTCTCGTCCCCACCCCCACTGCCCCCCTTGCAGTAACTCCCAGGTTATTCCTGTTATTCCCAAATTATTGCAACAACCTCCATCTGCCGTTTGAGCGCTGACCTGGACAGCACGCAATGAGCCTCGAGCGGCACCGGCTTTGCCAGCGGCGCCCGCAGCCCGAGCCAAGGGGAAGGCAACCAAGCCACTGTTTGCRGCGCGGCCACCAGTTGGGGACCTTGGCAGCCGCTCAAGCTGTCACCTGGGAGTTAACCTCTCCGCCTGTTCCTCCATCCCCCCTTCACAAGGCACCGGCATTACAGGACGCACCCAAGGTCACACCRGGAGACAGAGCCAGAAATAGAAGCCCGGGCTCCTGCTTTCCTTTGTTGAAACAATCCTTCCTCGGGAACAACCCTTCTTTTTTTTTTAATTTTGGTGCCAAAGATAACCCGCTCCCCACCCTGCTCATCGGCTTCGCTGCAAACCATCTGCGCAGGGGGACAAAATTCCCTGGGGAACAAATTCACCCCTGGAGCAGGGGGGGCTCCCGTCCGGACCTTCCCACCCTCCGGCTGGGGGGGGCAAAGCTTCGCTCCGCGCTCGCTCTCCCCAGCGCACACCTATCGCTTAACGGTTATTTAAACAGCCTCCCAAGATACAGCGCTGGGCACGTACCCTTCTCCCCCAGGGCCAGGGCAGGAGAACAAACAACACGTGACGAGTGTTAGTCAACACCAGCCAGGCTGTTACCGAAAAGCCCGTACCTACACTCGGCCACAGAGGTAGCCCGAGGCCCACATGGGAGAGGGGACAGCGCGGCGAGCTCTGGCGGAGCGCCGTACGGCCTCCRCACGGGATCTGCCCTTTCCCTAAGGCATCGAGCCTTCCCCTGTCTCGATCAGTAAGATAAGCCTGGGTGCTCCGAAGCATTCACACCCCGGGAACGGGAGCTGCACCCCCAAAACCGGCTCGCCATCCTGATGCTACAGCACCCGAAATCTGGGATGCTCCCAGGAGTCCCGCATCTAAGGTGCGATTGGCAAACGCCTCTTGTCGCGCGAGTCCGAGAACAACGCCGCCCTTATTCAGAGGCGCCCTACTTCCCCTGTCCTTAGGGGCCAGTTCCTCCCAAAATGTGAACAGGTTGCAGCGGTCCGTTGCCCTTCAGTGCGGCAAACCCCAACTTAGGGGAAGTGCCTTCCAAGGGGCGCACTCCCAAAAATTATGAACGGCAAGCGGGCTGCAGGACGCACCTACGTGCGACGAGGAGTTGTAGCAAGGCGAGAACGATGCCTCAGTGGCTGCAAGAGGCGCTTCCAAGCGCGCCCGTAAGTGCAGAACTGCAGGAACCGGCTACAACGTGGCCCCACAAACAGGCACCAAGACCCCAAATCTACTCGTATCCCTTGCATGCCTCCAGGAAGGAGCGAGGACCAAGTCCCCGCTAGCAAAGGCCAGGCATCAGGGAGGAGGTTTCACCGGACACATTTCTCTCATTATTTATAGACTGCACAAGGCTCAAAAGCAGAATGAAATGAAATCGGGCTGGGTGCTACTGCAAGTCAGGAGCATTTTCTCCTCTTTAAGTGCTCTCTAGTCCCAGGTGGCAAAGTTATGAGCTTCGAGTCAGCGCCCAAATCCCACGAGCGGCTCYGCGCAGGTGACGGGGCTGCGGGAGCACGCAGCCAAGCACCCCTGGCCCACACGGTCCCCTGCTCAACAGCAAGGGCCACATTTGCTTCATCCCCCCAGGAAARTTAAGGAAGCTTATTATAGTCAGGYGAGGAGAGCTCCTTTCAAGCGACAAAGGCATTTCAACACCAGTAATTTGGGGTCTGCAGAGGCAGAGCAGGTTAGAAGTACATTTAAAGTCTCGACCAAATGCTTTTTTTTTTTTTTTTTTCCCCTTAGCCCAGAAAAGTCTCTCTCGTCTCTGAGCTCTTCAGGTTACAAGGAAACAAGAGACTGCCAAAAGGCACTGGAAWCAGCTTCAGCTATAAGAGCCACCCTCCCACGCATGCTGCAGTTTATACTGCTCCAAGCAAGAGCTGACGGGCTGTACTAGGATGTCAACAGCGAGTTGCGTTTCTGACTTCGGGCTCGCCTTTTATCTCAGGGGAGAAAGGGGAAAAAAAAAAAAAAAAAGAAAGCATCTGGAACTTGGGTTGTCTGCAACAGTTTAATGGCAAGCTTCCCACTCACTTAGAAGTAATCAAAGAGCAATAATTAACATGTATTTACGGTAGTATAAGATACTCTGCTGCATGCTGTGACAAAGCTGGAATGAAAAAATCTGTTCGACTGCAGGCTAAATTTGATTTCCTTCAAGTTCTGGCGCTGTCTGCCTTAGCAGCGAAACCCAGCCGCCGACACCAAGCTGCTGCTTATGTTTTCCAGGTAACATTTCAAAACATCCTGATCGGCCCCCACCTTGCAGCCGAGCCCCTAACGCCAGAACAGTCAGCACCGGAGACGCGCGCGAGCACGACGGGCCATTAGCCGCGCACCAGCCCCTGCCCTCGCCCCTAACTGGTTCAGGCAACGAAGCACAGCTAAGAAACAACTCTCTCTCTCTTATGCAATTCAAGAGGGACTGCATTTTCACTGGCCTCCTTTTAAATATGCTTGCTTGCCAGTGATTAATGCTGCTTAAAGCAGCTCAAGTTTCAACGCTCAGGTCTGCTCTTGCCAAAAGCGCTAGGCCAGGACTGTAAAAAGCTCTAGAAACTGCAGAGATTGTGGCTAACCAACAAGCCCAGCACGGGCTTTCACATCCACTTGAAAAGGGAAAGGAGCATTTATAAGCAAATCGACATTACTCTGAACAGGCAGCGAGTCTCAAAGGAGCCCAGAGATCAGCTAGAGGCATTTCCATGCATTTGGCTATAGTTTTCCCATTTGCGAAGCACAGGGCACTGCAAGTTTCATCCTGAAGAGCCCAAAAGGGCACGGATACGCCCGCGCGTTTCCCCCCCCCAAAGCCTGCGAGCGTCCCGGCTCCGCTAACAACCGCTTTCCCAAGGCAGCGGCTCCAAACCGAGCCCGGCATTTCGCACGTGCGCCCCGAACCCGCACATTTCCATCACAAAGAACAACAACAACAACAACAACAACAACMACMAMCCCCCCCGGCCCCGATAACTTACAGTTGTCGGACTGGAAATCTGGGACAAACTGTTCATCGTCGGGGACCTGAGCTAAAAAAGAAAAAACACAAACGGGGAAAAAAAAGGGGGGGGGAGGTTTATAGCGCGTTCAGTCCTCAAACGCGCTCACGGAGGGATCGCGCGCGGCGGAAAGGGGAGATGGCGACTTGCCTTCGGCTAGCCAGGCCTCCTGGAGCTGGCTGAGATCCTGGAAGAGCTCTGCAACAGAGGGAAGCCTGAGCGGCGCGACAGAAGCGCCACCGCGGCGGCCGCGGCGCCGCCGATCGGGCAGGCGCGAGGCCGCGCCGAGGGGCGCCGCGGGGGGG
>NW_020450706.1:564060-566043 GCF_003343035.1 Apteryx rowi
TCCGACGCGCGCCCCGCCCAGCGCCGCTTGTTTACCCTCCGCGCCGCCCAATGGCGCGCCGCCGCTGGGGCGCTCCCGCCGTCTGATTGGTCGCGGCGCCGCTCCGAGCCCGCCCCCGCGCGGCTCCACGGGGCACCATTGAGGCCGGCTGGGTGGGAGGGGGGGCGGCGGCAGCCAATGGATGCGGCGTGATTTGCATGGTTCCGCCGAGGACGTTTTTCATTCATAAAAAAATAGAAGGGGGAAGAGGCTTGCGGGTGGGGCCGGAGCAGGGCAGGATTTAAAGGGGCCGCGGCCCGCCCCCAGGGGTGGGGGTGGATGGGGCTAGAGGGAGCTGGGGGGAGGGGTTGATGGGACATCCCGGGGCGGCGGGGGGGTCCTCACTCCTGGTAGACATGCTCCCTGCATGCCTTCCCCTAGCACCTGCCGACGAGCAAGCTCTCCGCCTGCAAGGACAGGCTTCGGGCCTTGCGCAGCACAGGGTACCTTCTGCTCTTAACAAAGCTGTTTTGTACTAACAGGCTTGGCACGGTGGGKGTCTGCCTGAGAGCTCCCTCCTTCGGCCTCCAGGGTTAAACCCACACCTGGGCGCCCTCTGCCAGCCACCCTGGGGGTGTTGCTGTTGTTCCCTGGCGTGGAAAGGCAGAGCAGGAGGAGGGGAAGCACAGGCCGGGAAGGGGGCACACAGGGGAGAGGGTTTCTCTGCAGTTAGCTCAAAACAACCTCCCTGAACAGGCCTTTGAGAGTGCAGGCCTCGGGGTCCCAGTAGGAAACCCACGGTCCTCAGACACATGAGCCCTTACAGGACTATAAATGGCTCAGAGGACTGGCTATTAGCCCAGGACAGAGRCACTCCATGCGGTGGGCCTGCCAGTGCTGCCCCCCCCCCCCAAGGCATCGCTTTGCCAAGCGCCTCAGTTTCCCCCTCTGCGAAGTTAGTGAGATTGACCGCTGGGGCCATGCCAGCCGGCTGCTCTTGMAGGTTGCAGCAGTCTGCAGGGCAATTTGCTACCACAATCGAGCGTTCATGGGGAAATTATCCACGAAGAAGGAAAAAAAGGGGAAATGCTCAGTAAGCATTGCTGTTGTCAGCTTGGGAAGGAGCAGAGCCCTCTGCTCGGATCCTGTGAAGACACCCCGAGGTTAGGAAGCCCATTTGCACAGGATGGTCCTGACCATTTTGAAATCATCAGCCTCAAGCCGTGAGGTTGTAGAAGTCCTAGGAGAGCTGCCCCAGATGCCTCTGTGCTACAGATAGTCATTTTTCAGTAGCTGTTGGGGTACCGATGAACTTACTGATGAACTTCTGGAGTCCTCCATGGGTGCCACTGTTCCCCAGGGAGGATGCTGATAGTTACAGGTAGTTTGGCTTGTGCCGTGTCCCACGTGAAATGGGGGGAGCTGTCACGATACACCGTCAGCAAAGTGCCTGCTTAGTGGGGGAAGCGCAGAGCTGGCCCAGAGGAGCCCTCTCCGAGCGGAGAACGCTTCCCGTGGGGCTCTGCAGGAACTGGCGCTCTCGTGTTTCTCTCAAACAAAAAAGGGATTAAATCACTGCGGGTAAAATTAGCAGATGACACACGGCGGGGCGGGAGGTGGTGGTGGTGGTGGTGGTGGTGAGCCTGGGGACAGAGAACAAGCTGGGCTGCTTGGGATGAGCTGGGGCGCCAGGCGGAGACGGGCAGGACCGGCGACCCACGGCAGCCTTGTGGCAGCCGGAGCAGCCCCAGCTCCGGGGGGGCTGGGGYGGGTGCCCTGGGGTCTTGCAGGATGGGACCCTCTCCCTCACCGCCGCTACCCTCGGAGAGACTCCCGCTGAGGATACGGGCCGGCACAGGCCGGGGTGCTGCTCTTGGAGCCTCTCGAAGCCCCCCTGCACCGGGAGAGGCGATGGGGCCCACGTGCTCCTTGCAGGGCAGCTTGGCAGGACGCTGCAGGGTCTCTTTTGGATGCTTCAGGATGAGCTGAAGGCCCTGGAGAGCC
>NW_020450706.1:566533-620442 GCF_003343035.1 Apteryx rowi
GGCGCCCGCGCCGGGGGCGTCTCCGGGGGGCTCGCGGCGGCGGCGGGGCTCCCGCTCCGTCCTGTGGCCTCGGGGGTACGAAAAGAGAGGGGTGAGCTCGGAGACACCAACGGGGACGGAAGGTTTGAGAGCCTCAAGCGCCGTCTGGCTACTTGGCGTCGTCCCCCCCTCCTCAGGCGAAGACGTTTGCACCGTTGGAATAAGAAGGTTGTAGCTGCCGGTCCYGTCGGATGACGCCTCTGGCACGGCCGGAGCAGCTTGCAGCCTCAGGGGCAGGTCCCCGCTCCGTCGCCCAGGGCGAGGAGCGTCGTGGCAGGCTCCTTCCTGGCGGACACGTTTGGGGCAGGGAAGGGGGGGTCGTCACGCTGAACGTCGGGAGGCGACATCTCCATCGGGGCCCGTCACCCTTGGGTGCACGGAGGTCCCACTGGCCCAGGTTGGTGGCCCCGGTGTTGCCGTGCTGAGCAGGGCGCGCATCAGACCCCGCTCGCTCTGGAGCGTGACCCGGGCGCTCGGCACCGTACGAGACCCCGCGGGGCCGCGGTGGGGCCGCGCCGCCACCACCGCTAGGAAAACCACAGCGGAAAGGACCGAGCGCTGCTCTTGGCCCAAAGCCTCCAACGTGTGCAAGGAGCAGATTTACCGAGGCAAAAAGTTGCTGTTTTCACGCAGGCACTTTCTGACCATGTTTTAAAACGACGAGCCCAAGCAGAGGCGGAAAGGGAGCCGAACYGGCCGCTGGAAACGCCGCTGATCTCACGGGTTGGCGTCATCCGTGTTAAACAGGGCAGGCCTCTTACCCGGCTAATAGCGCTTACAGGCAAAGGTTTGGAGCCTGCTGAGTTTCTTCTTCCCCCCTTCCCAAGCGCCAGGGTCCCCGGTGCACGGGGRACACGAGGAAGGCGACCTGCTGCTATTTCGCGGGAACCGGGGTTTATTTCGGCATCGATCCCGTACGCTTTCACCTGCTCCTGGTGAACAGCTGCCTTAGTCCTCCTCCTCTTGGCTTCTTAGCTATTTACATCRCTCTCCGGCGAGCGCGTTCCTGGGTGATCTCCGTGTGGGATTGCACTGCCACGAGCACGCAGCCCAGGGGTGCACGCYGGGAGAAAGGGGCGCGCGGTGTCGGCGCGGCCGGAAAGGGCTCGAAGGCTTGGAAACTCGCCCGCAGCCGGAGGAGAAGGGCCGGGCACCGGCGCCGTTTCCCTCTGCCCGCCTCACTCAGTGGYGGCGGCATGGCGGCGTGGGAAGAGGCCCGGAGCGGAAAAGACCCGTCCTGAGCAGGCGGATGGGTCGGCYGCCAGGCCGCGGGGGGCAGTGAAGCCAGTCCCCGCGTCTCGCGGCGGCGCTCGGCCGGAGAGCTCATCATCCAGGGCCTGCCCGGGCCTGGAGCCGGTGGCGACCGGCATGGCCCTAGCGGRCCGTGGCCCTTGGCGCACCGAGCGTGGCCTGCCCCATCGCATGGGAGAYGGTGCCGCAGGCCAGGCTGCTGCTCCGTGGGAGCTTTCCCGTRTGCCGCTGCTTGGAGAGGTGGGATGGTGGCTGGGAGCTCCCCTGCGGCACCGCCGCCTCCTCCTGTGCCAGCCTCCTCCCTGCAGCTTCTGCCAGAAACAGGCCCCAAGTTAGTGCTTGAGCAGAAGTTTCCATATCTGTGGGCTTCCCATGGGCCCGCGGCTGTATCGTCCATGCCTTGGCGAGGATGACAAGCAGCCCCTTTGAGCTCGCTGGCTGTTAACTCTGAAACATAATGATGGCAGTGCACTGCCRTGTAATGCTGTGAAATGGGCATCTCCAGCATGAACAGGGACCAGGTGTTGTGACACCAGGTGACYGTGGCTCTTCCCGGCTGGGGCTCCTTGCTCTGTGGCAGACGCATGTCCCGGGGCAAGAAGTGGAGGCACAGGAGTTTTCCTGCCGGTGGGRGCTGCAATGAGGTTCATGAGGGGCAAACCTCATGCTCCCACTTTGCTCCCAGCAGCACAGGGGACTCAGCGGGGCCCAGAGGAGCTGCCTCGGAGGGAGGCTGATTCCCTCTGGTTTCCAGAGCCGGGCCGGGATGCTCACAGGAGTCCCTGTAGCCCCGCACAGGGCCCCCACGGTGGGCAGCGGGTGTCTGCAGAAGAGACCATCGACCCCCTCTGTGCGTCTGTCCTGCCAGCTCCCAGCTCTCTGGAGTGTCATGCAGCAGGGGATGCATCTGGATCACCGTGTCCTCCGTGAGTATGTCTTTTCTGGCCCTCGGCACGGCCTGGGRAAAGAGCTGGGTGTCAACCCCGCTCCCTGCCATCTGCACTAGTCGCCAGGCCTTGCGCTAAGTTTGGGAACCTGGCCCGGGTGACAAATGCATTGGGGAAGCCACCAATGTCCACACGTGCATTTTGAAGGCATTGGCCAGGCTCACCCGCCTGGTCACCAGACAGGAGAGGAACCACCTGGTRAAAACCCACGGAGAAGCGGGTGCCYGTGCGCACCCGGGGGGCAAACGGCAGCTCGTGGGAGCTGCGATGGCCCAGGAGCTCGTTCGCTTTGGGATGGGTGAGCGAGAGAGCTGGCCTTGTGAAAAGCAAGGGTGAGCTGCTCCTCCCAAGCTCCTTGCAGTAATCCAAGAGCGTTCGAGGCAGCGCCAGTTGCCTGCTTGGAAAGCACTGTCCTGTCTGGAGAGACTTTTAGAAAGGGGACACTTCTGCAAGTGGGAAAAGCTTCTGCTGCTCCGGCCAGGAGGGCAGCGCTTCACCAGGATTTCCTGCCCCGCAAACACAGCAGCCGCTTGCGGCCCGGGCAGTAGCAGGGCTTGGGCTTCAGTACCTTAAACCATCCCTGCAAAGAAGCGTCGTGTCCCCTCGCAAGGCCAGGGACATCCTCGAGAGGGACTGAGAGTTGCCTTGTGCAAAGCAGTTCCTCCAAAGCCTGTGGCCACCTCAAAGCTGGCTCAGACTCGGCCGCTGGGCAGGGCTCCCAGAGCACGTGCCCTTGCCGTTGGGGGCGACGTCCTTCTGGATGTCTGTCCCGAGGGTTTCTAGCCCTCTGCACGGGTGGGAAGCCCTCCCTTGGGCTCCTCCAGCTGTTGGGAGACAGGAAACTCCATGGAGCTCCTTGAGTGAGCGAGGAGGTCCCCCCAGGCACCGCCTGGGTGAGAGCGGGCTCYGCCGCGTGGGGCGGCCGGCGGGAGGTGGCATTCCTCTCGCGCCTTTCCTCGTAAYGGAAAAACGACCCCCAAAGAGTCTGCGAAATAAATACATAAATACGAAGACAGCTGTGAGGTCCAAACCCAGACGTGGAGAGCGGGGGTTCCCCGGAGGACGGCGGCTTGCCATGAGGATCCCTTTTTGCCCTTTCCACCTCGAAGCGTTGCCTCCTCCTGTTTACTCTGAGTTTGTCCCCGCGTGCTTGGCGAGGGCTCTCCTTGCCCAACCTGCCCTGCGCCTTGTGGCCTCCCTCTCCTGCAGCAGCTCCCAGGGCTGCCAGCCAGCGACATACTTGCATCTGCTTAAAAAAATGAACCAGCGAAGCTAGCCGAAGGCGTTGAAAACCTGCTCTGATAACAGCTAGGGAAGCGAGGCTCAGAATACCGTCTCCTCTAGGCTAAGAAAATAAATAACTTCTCAAATGTGCCGCTTTGGTGGACAGAAAGCCAGTGCAGCAAAAACATCAAGTGTCCTCCGAGAGGATTAAAAATAAATAAGTGAAGCTCGGCTTTTTCTCAGGACCAGGTTCATTTGCAACTCTGCCGGGGGGGAGTTGTTTAAATAAAGGGAAACAATCAGTTCGAATGCTGCTCCAGCAAACGCGCTCCCTGCACTTCAGGCTGCCTTTGCACGCCGTTGCGATGCAGGCTGGAGAAAACGCTCACGGTGGTTGAGAAGGAGCCTCCARGACTTTCCCAGGACTAACCACCCCCGTGGGGCTGGGCAGGTGCGCAGGTGCAAGCCCCTGCGTGGTTTCCCGCGGAGGCCTTTGGAGCTGCTCAAAACGCTGCGCCCAGGCAGACGTTTCCGGAGCGGAGAGAAGAGTCRGGAGAGCTGCGGAGATGAAGGTTTGGAGGCTGGGGGGGGTTGTCCTCGTTGCCCTCCCTGCCRGGGTGGGACAGCCCGTTACTGGGCTGCGGCTCCTCGCGCACCRTTTAATCGCGAGTTCGGTTTCTCCGCTTCAGGAAAAAGAAGCTGCTCTTCTGGGGAGGGCCCAGCAGCATTGGCACTTGGCTTTTGTGTGTAATTTTGACCTAAAAATAAACGAAGAGCACAAATCAGTAACTGGCTTCCAGTTCGGTGAGGAGCGAGTCGCCCTATTTCCACGTGACACCAGGCGCTTCCAGCACGGCCAAGCCCCGTTTGGGGCATCCTCCAGTTTTGGGAGGCCCCAAAAAGCAACCTGAGCGAGTGTGGTAGCAACTTGTGTCCCCTCAAAGGGGAACATGGAGCCAAGTCACCCATCCCAAGCATCAGAGAGCTGCCAAGCAGGCAGCTGCCCGCACCAGGAGCCCCGGGAACCCTCCGTAGCCGCGTGCCGGGCGGGCGGGCGAGCACTAGGTTGTGTCGCACGGCCTCAGAAATAGGAGCCCCTCTGCCTCCCTTTGCAGACAAACGCAAAGTGGGTCAGCTCCGAGCAGAGCCTCGGCCGTCTCCGCCGGGACCTGGGTCATGACATGCTCGGATGCGTGCGAATAACATCTCCGAAATCAGGTCCAGGCAGCGCTGGGCCGCGCGGAGGAGGAACTCTCCTCACGGCCGTCCCCGCGGCACGGCAGCCGCCTCGGAAGCCGCCCGCTTCCCCCCCGGCGGGTGCCACAGGCCGGCGCGGCTTTGGGTCCCTCGTACCTCCCGCCACCCGGGCTGGCCGGGGCTCGGAAACATCCCTGCGGGCTCGTGGGGTCCCCTGTCCCCGCGGCCCCCCGCCACGGCTTGCCGCCAGCCGTGGGCTGGCCCCCCGGCGAGCCCGCCGCGCTGCCGAGACGGAAATAGCAGGTTGCCAGGCTCTGCGGCCACCCACCGGCAAGCGCAGGAGCACTGCTCGCAACCCGGCGGCTTTGCCGAGCTGCACGGGGACGGGGGGAGCGGGAGGCGCTCGGGCCCCTGCCCGCCCCTCTTGGCTGTCTGACCCAGCTCCAAAGGGCTCGATCCGGGCTGAGACTTGCCCGGGATCCCTCCGTGGCAGCCCTGTGCCCAGCTCTCTGCTCCCCCGGGCCCCGCTGCTCCCTGCCCCRGGGACTCACCGTGCAAGACGGCTGCATCCAGGGCTCCCCATCCACCTGCATGGGCAGCAGTTTGGACGTCCTGCAAGGTGCAAAGAGACAAAACACAGATTTGGACTCCCAGCAGGCCATACCCTGCCACAGAGAAGTCCCTGAGATCGAGGGGGGGCCGGGAGGTTCATCCCAATACTATYGAAGTGGGAACGGTGCAGGCAGCTACCCAAATGCACTGGGACCGTGGTGGGAAGACGGGCACTGGAATGAGGTGGAGAGGGAGAAGGGGCGCCGGAGGGGGTCATGCAGGCTCCGGCTTTCACCGTCGGTCAGCTGGGACAGGGACAAATACCTGATGGTGACAGATGAACACTGGGCCAGTCTCTTTCCAGCACTCTTCAGTCCCGTGTAGATCTGCCCCATCTCCATTGCCCCCTCCAGCCCCACCACCTCCAGGAGGTGGTCGCTGAGGTCTGGAAGAGAGAAGGACCCGCGTCAGGCCTGAGGCTGCCACGCTGGGATGCAGCCAGCCCGCGCCATCTCCCCCTGTGCCTCCCGCTTCGGGGCCGCCCCCAGCTAATCGAGAATGGAAAGACATTTGGGGCACACTCATCGTTTTACTGATGCCTGATGTGTTGGGGCTGCACGGCTGGGAGGGTGCTGGGACCTCAAAATGCAGGGGATGGGACGCTATGCTGACGTGGCTGTGCTGGAGGGACACTGACCCCAGACGTCCCACGGGGCTGCACCAGCCCCCACGGATGGTCCCTGGCGCCTCCCCCCAGGCCCCTCCATGGGAAAACCCATTTGGCAGGAACCAGCCACGAGAGGGGTGAAATGAGAGACGAGCTTCCCACCAGATGAGTCAGTCAATCGATCGCGAAACCTTTTATCTCACTCTGCATTGCCTTTTCCCAGTCCTCTCCCCAGTCTCTGTGGGCCCCGTCCTTGGCTAAGGAGCAAAGTGTCAGCTATATTTCTAGAGCAAGAGACTGTATCCTGGAAGTGGGGGCACTGGGGAGGCTTTTGTGGGGATTTTGGAGACAGCGGACCCCAGTGCTCCTGCTGGGAGGCCATGGGGAAGGTGCTGGCAGAAAGGCAGAGTTGAGGTGCTGCTAGAGCCTCCTTGGCCTCTAAATGGCCTTGATGTCCCTTGGATGTGTCACCTTGCACTGGCCTGGGCTGAGCTGTCCTGAARTACATTTTGCATGTTGGACCCTGGCCTCCCAGCTAGTCCTGGTTGCTCTGTATCACCAGACCTAGGACGGTGACATGCGAGGGCTATGGGAAGCCCAGCAAGCTGAAGATGACTGGTGACCCCACTGCCATGAGCAGAAGGAGCCTATCTGTCATCAAAGCGAGGGCCCTGTCCGTAGGCTGACACATGAGTTTGTCATCTGCGGGTCAGCTGGCTTCCAGGAGGCGGTCCGGACTGGGCAGCGAGTGGCCAAGTCACTGGGAAAAGTATGCTCATTTTTTTTAAGTGATTTAATATTGAGCTTGGTGCCAAAAAGTCTCCCTCTTTAGCTGAATACCAAGCAGGCCGGGCCGGCTGGAGGAGGGGACAGACAGCARTCTGCCTACAGCAGCAAAACACTGCGGTCCGGCTCTGTAGCAGAGACTGCAGTTCAAAGCCACAAAGCTCCTGCTTTGTTCCTCGGTTTTGGCAGGATGCCTTTGGTCCAGGAAATCGGTTGATTTTGAACTCTCCAGCCTGAACCTGTCTGAGTTTCATTCATGCACAGCCTGAACGTCCTCGCTCACAGAAGCCAGCCTCCCTTCGCAAAAGTCCCCTTGGGCCCAACGAGTTCGATATCCCCTTTTGGCTGAGTATGCTCCCGTGATGGAGAAGCTGAAATGACTGCTGCAGGCAATGCCTCGCACTTCTCCAGGGATCTCATGCTTTCAGTAATCATCTGAAACATCATGGCCAGCCAACAGGGACTTCTGGTCACCTCGGAGGGCAGTGATGCTGGCAGCATTGCGGGGACATTTCCTGAGGCTGCCACTGAGGCACCACAAGCCCCAAGATCCATCTGACCTGTGATTTTGCAGCTAACCAGTGGCTCTGGTCCCCAGTTACCCCTCTGGAGTCTTGCTCACTTGCTTGCTTTCTCCTTGAAAAGGTTTGATGCCTGATCAGGTATTTTCCCACTTTAAATGAAACCATTTTACCAACAATTAGCTAAAAAGACACTATCAATAACTCAGCTGGGGGGAGGGAAATGCYGCTATCAGAGAACAGAGCAAAAGTACTCCTGGTCTGAAATACTGCAAGGTTTTTGCCCTGATTGTCCTGCCTGCACTTCCAGACACTGCACGTCACAGCAGTAATCCTCCAGCAGATCTTTGACTACATGTTGTCAGTGTTTTACAAAATGACGGCAGAAAAATCCCTAGGAATACCTAGGTACTGCAGCTTGGACCTGGCAGCTTTGCGATGGGCTAGACTGAGCAGGACCGAGGGACTCCTGCCCCACAACCCTGCGTGCTGGCCCGGCCACTGTCTTGGCAGGGATTTGACTTGCAGATTTCTCATGGATTTGCTAAAAGCCTCTTGTTGCTTTTAGAAAGGAATCACTTGCTCAGCACCTGCAAGCTCTCCATACCTGTGCCAAAGCATTCCTGAAGGCATGAGGAGGGTCTTCCAGCTAGTGAGCTGCTCTCACTGCTCTCCAAAGGTGCTCTGGCCTAGGGCGAACACTCTCCATGCAAAAGGCTCTGGCGTCCTACATCACCACAGCTCTGCTGAGCGACACCTCCAGTCAGCTCCTTGCCATGCCAAGCGGCTGAGCCTGCAGATCTCCTTGGTACGTTCCTCCATGGAAAGGCTCCTTGCCTCCCAGTCTGGGCATACCTTTCCAGGGCTGGAGTCTCTGGTGGTATCTGGGCATGGATGGATTTGCCCAGATGGGGCTCTGGCTCTTGAAGGAGCTGCCATGGAGAGATGGACGCCTGCRCACACAGCAGGGAGCACGTCCTTGGCAGCGGTGGCAGCATGAAGCTGGGCACAAGGTGGCAGGTGGAGAAGGCTGCAGGGGTCCTGGGCTCAGGCATCTGAATTTTTGCCAGAAAAGCCCTTGTGCTGATGCACTTTGATGACAACTCCACATGTGGGGTTTTGCTAGCAGGAAAACAAACCTGCCTGGTTTCCTTTCCAGCTCACTGTTCTGCAAGGGCTGCTCAGCAGGTCTCTTCCAACCTCAACCGGGAATGCATAGGACCAAATTGTTCTGTGGCTGGGGTGCAMGAAAGGACTGGCCAAGGTGTGGGGGGTTGATTTGCAAAACATGGTGAATATCTGCCAGCTCACCAGTGCTCTCTCCTTGAGGCTCCAGCAGCCACATTCCAGGGGRTGGGAAGGACATCAGAAATGCTCATAAGCGAGTGAAGAAGCTCTGGTGATGGCAGTGCTCCTGTCCTCAGAAGGAGCAGGGCAAGGGCTCATGGCAAGGCTGGGCTCAGCARCACTCTGCTGAGGATGCCAGGCAATCATGATATCATCTCCACAAGTGCCACAAAAGCAGAAGCTCTTTTCAAACTTGATAGGACCAAGCAGGTAGGAAAAGCTCTCCCTCCCAGCTGTGCTTAGCGCCAGGCAGCCCCCATGCCCCAGGTGGCTCAGTACCCACAACGTCTGGAAAGAATAGGCTGAGTGACAGCCCCAGGCACGTGCTGAACACCAGCCACTGACGCGTCTGCTGCAGTCCCCAGGGTTTGCCAGTGGTGCCCAGAASCTGGGAAAAGCTCTCCCATGGCTCTCCTATGGCCCCTTCCTGGAGGACAGGCTCCATTTTGGGGTAACAGTCTTGCTGCCTTGGAGGCCAGTGCTGAGAAAGGGGATAGCGCCTGGAAGTGCAGGATAAGGTTTTGTGGGGGCTGCAAGTTTCTTCCAAAACAGCTCATTTTGTAGGCTGAGATGACTGCTCCCTGCATGCAGACACTTCTTGATGTCACAGAGCCTGGACAAATCATTGCTGAAAGCCCTCCAGTAGCATGGACTCATGAATCACTGCCCCCAGTGCGAGCTCTCTTGGTCCATTTATGTGCCAACAGCAAGGGGCTCAGGAGCAGTGCGTGAAGCCATGCTACATGAGAGCCCAGGGTGAGCCCTCAGGTCTCAGCTCCACCTATATACCTCTGGGTGGCCAAACTGATGTAAGTGGTCCTATCTTCCATCACACTGTCCCTYGCCATGCATTGCCACCTCGTGGCATAGCCTTGGTTGGGCTGGGACATCTCAGTGGGGCTGCCTGGTGAAGGACATCCTCACCAGGAGAGATCTGGTTGAATCTCAGGGCATCCCGCATCTTCTACCCCTCCTCAACACCTTGTCTGAATCAAATCAAGAAAAGCTGGTGGTAATCCAGATGTGGTGGAAACTCCCTGAATGAGCCAGGAGTACTGGTGGAGAAAGGCTGAATGCTGGACAGGCTCTGATCTGAGTCCAGCAGAGACACAGCTAGTAGAGCTGCATGCCTGGGCTCTGYAGTCAGAGCGGGGATGCAGAAATCTTGACAGGCTGCTCAGCTTTGCACAAGTGTTCCCAGAAATGGAACAAATCAACACTTTCTCCTGACCCCGAGTGCCATCAAAACTCATAACTGGTGTTTGCCAGTACCTGGAAGCTCTCCAGGCAGTTATGGAGATGATGGGAACTCTGCCTACGCATTGCCACGTGTGGATGTACGTGTCCAAGGAGGGATGTGTGCGCCTGGGCCAAGGAAGGTGCTATCCTTGGCTCCTGCAGTCCTGCAAGCACAAGCTGCTGAGGATTTTCCTGCTTCCCAGGTGCAATTCAAGCCCTGCTGCCCCAGGGCCAAATCCGCTGCAGCTCCCAGCAGGCTGGATGCAGCAGTAAGGGGCAGGCAGAGAGAGAAAAATGAGAGAGGCCAGCTGGCTGGCAGCTCCCCAGACTCATGTCCACTATTTTGCCTCTTTTGAAGCTGTTGCAGCCAAATCACGGTCTCTATGAAGGCACCCGAGTCCCCGAGTCACCAGTTAGCGTTTGCTCGCCTGCTACGCTGGTCTGCCCGGAGCTGCTCTGCTTTGCGTAAGGCTCTGGCAGTGAGTATGAGACCTTCGCACTGGAACCTTCTCCACATGACCTCTCACGGTGCTGCTGCCAGGAGTTCTGCCTCCACCAGAGTTTTCCAAGCCTTCTCCAGGTTGGGCAGAGAAGCCATTTCGTGTCACTTGCAAGGATCACCGTCCCTTTTTTCCAGCTCTTCCTGCTCTTCCAGACTGCCAGCAAATACACCTGACATGCTTGCTTGCTGAGCACTTTGTGTGCTGTCTCTCGCTCCCTTTGGGCTCCTGTTTTGCCTCTGTGACTGCTCAGGCTCCAGAACAGCCTTGTCCATGGAAAATCCCACCACAGAAAAGTCTCCCGGGGTTCTCCYAGCCCCCCTTGTCTTGGATCTGCTGACCTGCAAATGAAGGGCCTTGCCTAGGAGATCAGCCTAACTCTCTTTCACCATCCCTTGCTCTTCATGGTGGTGTATCAGGCTCTGGGGCACCGCTTYGGGCCAGTGACTTAATACCCAGGAAGGACAGTCTCAGCACCCAGCTCATCTTTGTGTTGAAAACTGATGCTGACACGTACTCATTTTTTCATCTCGAAGTTCCCTGCTAGCTCCCTAATCTCCATTTTACCCACTGGTTCATGTGTATGGGTCTCACAGCAGCTGGATTTCTAGTTTCAGAGCACTCCAGGGAGGCAGGCCAGTGGCTCTACATTGCCCTGTGCTCCTGGGGTGATGCTCTGGGCTCCTTCCAGCCCCAGCCCTGATCAGACACTGCCCACAGAGTAGTGAGCCTGGAGATGTCTCATCCCTCCACCGGTCACCCGTCACCCTGAGATGAGACATGCCACCAACAGTGCTCTTGGTCACTGCCACCTAGGAGAGCTATTTCTTGAGCCCTGCATTTAACCCATGGTGGGACATGCATCCACCTCTGTGCTTTGCTATTCCCAATCTGCCTGCTACTTGCGCACTCCCTTTTTCCGGCAGTTGTGGTGCCTGTGTGTCCCCACTATCCCTAACAAGCTTTGTTTGTCTCTTTATTCTCTTTCCAGCTTAAAATAAGACCCTCAGATGTGGCAYCCACCTGGGGACAGGGCAGCACTCGTCCCTCCTGCCGGAGCCTTTTCTTCCTCCGGAGTTGCTCAGTGCTGAAGGCAGGWAGGTCCCTTGCCCCTTCGCTGGCCCTGTACCTCCCCAAATTCTCTTTCCAAGCTGTGATGGGACTGCGAAGCTTTCACTGACCTTGGGCTCTGGCGCACTTCCTAGTACAGCCTAAATTTAACTTCCAGGAACCGTCCTTTGCACTTCCCCATGTCACTACTAGTTATTTCTACAGCCTCGCCCCCAGTTTGCAGGAGACCAGTGTGTGGAAGAAGACTTGAGGCTTCTGGAAAATACAGGCGCTTTGTATATTTTGTTGGCTGCTTCAAGCAGCTAGAAGGCTTTCTAATCGATTTATCTCTGCCGGGTAATTTTGTCTCTGGGGCAAGCTGGGGCCGCCGGCATCCTCCCTTGCCTCTGACTGTGTCTGTGGAGATGACTCTCATACCGCAGAGGGCTCATCTCTGTGCCCAAGGCTTGTGGGGCCAGGGAGACAGCTGAGTTGAAAATGGAGTATAATTCCTTGGGACTCCTTTGACTGCCTCCTCTCCTGCAAAACCGGACGCGGCTTCTATGTCGCACCAACCCCCGCCCACCGTGGGCACAGGTATGATGTGAAGGGCCTCGGCAGGCCGTGGCTGCCCGCAAAAGCAGGTGCAAGGTGCTAGCAGGGTGCATGGGCGTCGTGAGGCTTGGACCAGGCTGAGTCAGCAGGAAGGTGCTGTCCCACTGACACGGCCAGAAAGCCAAGCACGTGCTTCCTGCCCTCCCATGCTCTGGTGGGGATGCTGAAGCCGCACAGCATTTGCGAGTGCCTACGATAAGTGGTGGGCAACATTAGTTTTTCCCTCATAGCACAGGGGTGCTCACAAACGACCCAGCTCCAAGAGCCGCAGCTTGCAGATAACATGCTGTTCCCGAAAAAAACCAACTGAGCTGACGGCACTGCAGCTGAAGCTTGGAGGAAGCTTAAAAAAGACTCTGGCGCCAGCTCTGCAGCTCAGTTTCCGGCTCCTCCTCTGCACCAGCAGCCCAGGGAGAAGCAGGCACCCTTCCCTACAGAGCAGGCACCCGCAGGCACCCAGGGGAGCGGGGACTCATGGTGGGCAGAGACCCCTCCTGCCTGTCCTGCCGCCTGGCTCAGCCTGCTCAAGCTCTGGCCCTGAAAACAGCCCTTGAGGCTCCCTTCTGCGTGGCACCTGAGCTAACAGCCGCCTCGCAGACCGGGGATGAACCTCTGGCCTGCAGCCCTGTGCCAACCGATGCCGACTTCCGTGGTGCCACCGCTACTGATCGGGGGTCCTCACACCTATGGGTGACAGGCCTCCATCCAAGTACCCCCACCAGCTCTGAACCCTGGAGGACGGGGGAGAAGTGACTTGCAGGTGGCAGGAGCTGCACAGCCAAGGGCAGGCCAGCAACCCATGTCCTCCCTTTCCAGCAATGCCGTCACAGCACTTTCAGCCCTAAGAAATGTGGTGCTGAGCTGTACCAAAGTGGACAATACCCCTCTTTGGCTGGCTTGACCACAACAGTCTTGGGGTCTCCCCAATGCCCCAAGCAATGGCGAGTGGATAGCAATCCACCTGGGTGCCATTTCAGTGTCATACCTGATGAGGTACGATTTCCATCAGCTGCGGGCCAGAAACCAAGAGTACCCAGCTCTCCCCTTGCCTAACTGTGCTATATCACACACAGCCAGAAATTACAGCCTTCACTCGGCCAGTGCAAACCCACCTGCTGCCCAGCACATCCCTCAGCTGGGCCCGCTGCTCACCTTGCACGCAAAACTTGAGCTCCTTGGCATCCGTTACCACTGTTGAATGCAGCTTCTCAGGTGCTTTCTTGCCCACCCGGTTGTAGCCACGCTGCTTCTTGGTCTCACCCCAGAGGTTGGAGCCACCGTACATGCTGGGGATGTTGAGGACAGCGATGCCTTCCAGGGAAGTGTTGCTCAGGTCCAGCAGGGTCCCGTCACACTGGCGGATACACACACAAGCATGAGGTTATGGTCAGGCTGGGGTGCATGCAGAGCCCTGATCCCTCCTCCACGGCTCCTGCACAGCACCAGGGCTGTGCTAGGCTGGAGGCCGGTGGTCCAGGCTCTTTATGGGTCCATCTTTCTGCCTGGTGGTGTTGCGATGGGCAGAAGCACTGCACTGCACCAAGGGCCAGGCTAACGCCAGGGCACAGCAGGCCAAGGAGGGTAAACCTGGCAGGGAGCAGAGAGCAGATTAGCCCAGCAGCCCTGGGTTTATTTTGGACGCTTCACGTGCCTGTTAGCTAGCTCTGACACCTCTCCAGCTGCACTGGGAGCACACAGATAGTTTGCAGGGTGCAACAGCTCCTCAGGAAGATCAGATCTGTTCAAGGTCCTCCTGGAGCAGCCCTCAGCACAGCTGGCTCGGCAGGAACGTTGGGGCTGTCCCATGGAGGCTGGGGTGTTCGAACAAAAATCCACTGGGGTTTGCTTTTCTAGGACTGGCAAACACCACCTCCTTCTTTGTTTTGCTGCTTTTCCATCTACGAGGGCGTATTTTGATATAATTTCTACTATATATTTGAAATGGACATTTAGAAAAAAGAATTCCTGTGAGACCATTTAAAACCATTTGGGTGACTTCAGCCAGACTGGATACCACTACCTGGAAAGGTTTTCCAATCGCAGATCAAGCAATGCCACCTAGTCCCTAGAGCAACTCAAAAAGCTTCTCCAGCACTAACTTTCCCTCTCGCCCCTTGTTCAAACTGACTTCAAAGAATTTTAAGGTTTGGCTACTCAAAGATTAACTTGAAACAGTTTGTTTGAGAGTGCAACTGGAAACTAGAAATGATGCTGGAAGAAAATATGAAAGATATTAGAGAAAAAAAAGTGAATTTGGGAGAGAAAATAATACACCAGTACTTAGAACTGGTATTCTGGATTTCACTGGCATACAGTAAAACTGCCTCATTTGAAAATTCCTTTTAAAAGGTATAATCTCTCTTGTCTGTGGCTTTCTCACAGGATTGGAAGAAGCAGACATGGAACCACATTTCTTAACTTCAGCTGTTTTCACTTTCGAGATACCAAAAATTTGGTATTCACCTCCTCTGTGGGGGCTGCCATGCAGTTCCTACAGTTCCGCTACTAAAACTGGAGCCTTGGATTTGAAAAAGAGCTCCTCTTTCTAGCTGTCTCCGAAGTCATGATTCCTGTAGGAAACATCCCTGTCTTTTGCATTCCAAGTGTATTTTTTTGAGAGCATCTGTATTTTCCTTAAAGCATCTGTATTTCCTTTAAAGCATCTGTATTTCTTTCAAAGCATCTGCTCTTTGCCTGCTAGGCTGCACTTCAGCAAATATTGGAAAAGGCATTTTTTTCTTGCATTTTGGTAATGCTAAGGAATTTCTGCCCTCTGTGTTGCTTTGCAGAGAAGAATGTGAGTTGACTGACGAAAACCCCTCTGCTGCTCTGACTCCAGTTGTTTTAGTTTAGCTGAGTGAAGGTTTTGAGCTTATTTTTAATACACTGTCTTCTCAGTGGCTGAGTAGGCTAGCCAGCGGATGTGCAGAGATGCGCACATACACAAGCAAAAGTCTCTGTATATTCATATCTGCTCTGCCTTCCCTGATGCTCAGAGATCTTATTTTTAGCCTCRTGTTGAGCGTGAAAGGCAGGAACCTTCTTCTGGTTGCTGAGTGTAGCTCTGTCTTTCTGCAGCTTGGCTTACATCATTTATTCCCCAATGTATTTTAATAATATTATGACCTGTGTGAAGAGGAAAGACCCTAATGCTTTAAGGTGCGGGGACCAAACAAGACATCCTGGAGTGCTTGCAGCAATGTGGGCAACACATCCTACCCAGCCACAGTCCCGCACAGCTCCCAGGCAGATTCCTGCCTGTTCACCAGCGTCTAGTTCATTTTAGGATTTGAGTGAGTCGACGGTCATGGGCTGCGAAACCAAGCGATGCTGCAGGACCTGGGAGAGCCTGTTCCTGCAGGGCTGGATGGTGCTGTGCAGGATCTCTGCRGAGCGGGCAGGTCCGCGGAGGCTGGGCAATGCCGGCGTGCACCCCGCGCGCGTCCATGCGCCGTGCCAGCGCAGGGCCGGCGAGCGGGAGCGCGGTCTCCCTCTTTAGCCCTCCGCTGTTTGCGTGCCAGCACGGCACAATGGGCTCTTTGAGAAGGGGCAGCTGACGGCGTGCTGGCAGAGATGCTGGAAGTAGAAATTTGCAGCTGGGGGAAAAGCAAATTCGTTTCCAGGAGCTGTGCTGTAGCGGGTGCCAATTTCCAAAACAAAACTGCCATTTCTCTGCAACGATGACAGTTGCCTCGGAGCCGGAGGGAGGACAGGCTGCCGCTTTCAGCTTGAAATCCTGCGGGATTAACGCTTTCCTGCCTGCCTGCGGGAGCTGGTGCTGATGTGCACTCCATGGGGAGCACCCGGGAAGCCTACACGGTGCGGAAATGAGTCCTGCACCTGGGGATGCAGGGCTGAGTTGCAGGGGGCATGCCACCACCTGCGATAGGATCTAAGCCCCAGAGAAAGCGGGATTTTATCCGCCCCCTCGCTCCCTGTGCTTTGCTTGCCGGCATGCCCCAGGTGGCTGAATGCTGGCGAATCGCCTGCATTTTGTGACAGGAAGCGATTGGCCTGATGTGATGTCCCGGCATAATTTTTTCCCCTCCTCGATGGCAAATAGCTCTCCTTCCCATCCCAGCCTCTCTTCCTTGGCTAGCTGGTCCCAAAGAAGCTGTGCCTGCAGCCTCTCTACCACCGTCCGGCTCCCAGCACCATCCTCCCTTCCCAGCACGCGTTACTGGTGCGGCAGTGGCACCCAAGGCCCCAGGACCCTCCTGCCCCACGGTGCTCTCTGTCTGCAGCCGTGGGGCAGGTGAACAAGGCAGCACAGATGAGATGGCCATATCCCTTGTGCTCCTGGCCCTTCCCGTGGGATTTGTTACAGGAGCATTCACTTGCTGGTTAATGTGCAAGCAGCGTCGGTTGCATGGTCAGACCCACACCGGCCCTTTGTGGCAAGCAATGTTTTTTTTCCCTAGCCCTCAAGAATAACTTACAAAAGTGTCATTTATCCAGAGATAAGGGAAGCCGGAAGTTTACAGAAAAGCACGGCACAAAAAACACCAGTGCAAACTGTAAAATGACAGAGCTCTTAGCAACCGCTGGCACGCAGCGGTCCCTCCTCCCTCCTCTAATTAAAAGCTGTTTCCATGTAATCCAAAGACGGCTGTGTGCAGACACAGAGTTTACAGAGAGAGAATATTCCAGGCACACTCTCGAGTACAGCTGGAAGGGGAAAAATACAGGGCTATTCTTTTGCCTGCAGCTGGCTGGCATTGCAGCAAGCTCCTCGTTTGAGAAGCGGGCCATGCGTTTGAAGAGCAGCCACCTTACCAACAGACAAACTTTAACAGAATATTTCACTGAACTTGTTTTGCCTAGTGCAACTTTCTCCTCAAGGGGCCTATCGGCGAGCCCTGCTTGGGACGGGAGCTTGCTCCATCCGAAACAGATGTCTCCAAGTGCCCAGTGAGCTCCTGCTCCCACAGGGTGACACGGCAAGTCGCAGGCTGCAGTAGTGCTTGATGAATCACACAGGAGCTCTGCGATTCAGTCACTGGCACATGCATCCATTTGCACACTAATTGCGCCGGCAAGCTGGCAGAGAACAAGGCGACGGGACTTTGCCGTGGGAAGCTGCTGAACTAGGCTGCAGGTCCACGGAGCTGCTTCAGCCCAGAAAAATGGGAGCTCTTGCTCCTGCTCTTTGATTATGGTTGTTTATTAGTCCTGCTCTGTGGGATGCAGAGGTTTGGGCATTGCATGGGCACCTAAGAGATACTCTGCTCGAAGAGAGGTGGCTGTCAGCTGTAGCACCCATACACTGGCAGCCTCCTTTGCCTCACCATGCTGCTGCAAGGGATCAAGGGTGTCATGGCACCATAATCCCAAAGGATAAAAGTGACTGAGGAACCAACGGGTAACACTCTCCAAAGAGCTTTTGTGTCTCATCCCCCCTGGCTAGAGACAGGCATCTTTCTCAGGAAACTCACCTCCACCTCGACATAGTCATGGAGCTTCTTGCAGGTGGCCGCAAAGGTTTCTGATGTGCCGAATTCAAAGTACCACAGCTTGTTCTTCATCCTGGGCACACAGAGAGTAGGTGTTAGCATCTCACTTGGGAGCAGCTGCTCCCCTGTCCTCCCCCAGCTCACCCAGTGGTCTCCATCCCTCAGCCAGTGACAGCAAGATGTGCTGCAAGATCCTTCAGAAAAGCCTTCACAATGGGGATGCAAGCTCCCAGGCCTCATGGCCACCTGGAGCTGTATTGAGGGACAAAGTGTGGCTCACATGGACCCTGGCTCCCACACAGGAGACCTGATAGCCTTTCTTCTCCATGTCCTTGGGAAGCCAGGGTCCCTAGTGAGCAGGGCCAGGACTCCCAGGAGCATCCTGTGGGGAAGGAGGACGTGGGATGCTGTGTGGTATCCGGGGATGGGGCAGGGCCTCCTCCTCCACCTGCTCCTCAACAGAGCTGAGTGTGGGCTATCGTCTCCCACCAGAGCTCCTGCCACTCATGGGGACTGCCAGGGGCAGAGTGTGCTGCGGAGAGGATGGTCCCGGCCTCAGCACCCTGCCTTGTACTCTCACTGCGCCCCATTGCCAGACTGCTTGGGCTGCTGCGGCTTGGGCTCTGCCATCAGGATTTTGCAGGAACACATCCCCTGTGACTGTTGCTTGTGTGGTGGGAAGGAGGGAGGAGATGTGTGCGTCCTCGCTCTGCCTCTCTGTGCATCCCTGCTCTGTCTCTCTGTGCTTCCCCCTCTGTCTCCCGTAGACTCCTGGGCTTTTCTGCCTTGCTTTAATCTCTGCCTGGAGCTTTCACAGGGACCCATAAAATGAGGGCGATTTGAATTTCAGAGCAGAACTGGGAGGTGGATTCATTGGTCTCTTTGGGACTTTTCTAGCAGGCATTTCTGAAAGCAGGGATGCAGGGCACAAGCAACTGGGTCCTGCTCCTGTCATGCCATTTTTATGAACTTCAAGTGAAACCTGAGCTAGCTGTAACCTGTTCCCCTGCTCTGCCCTTGCTGGATAGCTTGTTCCTGCTAGTCCTGGAATTCCTCGCTAATTATAAAGCATGAATGAACTTAATTGGGTGCACAGCCAAGTTCTAGGAGCTTGCCATGCCGCGCAGAAACGCCAGCGCTGCAGTCTGGAGGAGTGGCCCCAGCCGCGACGCTGGCTCTGCTGCGGCTGCCCTTGTCCCTGGGGCACGGGGCAGGAGCGCATCCAGCCCCTGCCACGCTGGGCTGTGCCCTGGTGCCTCCCATGCTTGTGAAATGAGGCTGGCCAAACACTGTGCTCCCTCCTGTGAGACCGGTCCTTCCATGATATTGCTTCCCATCCCATAGGGAGAGGGTCAAGGAAAGCCGCRCCAGCATGACAGGGGGAACGGAGGAGACTGGGAGAGGGCCCATGGGCAGAGAGACCTACCCATGGTCTGAGACCTACAAGGGAGGGAAGGGAGAGCAGACGGCAGGGGGCAATTTTTAGGAGCGACTTGGCTTAGCCGAGCTCTTGAACTGAAGCAAACCTCAGTAAGCTCCGTAAGTGCTAACTGGTGCACCTCCCAGGCCCTGCTCTGACCCATGGCCCTCAGGGGTGGGTGCTGGGCTCCAGTGCATCCCCTCGATGTGGTCCAACGCAGACGGGCAGGGTGTTTGAGCCCCTCCACTGCCTGGCCTTTGGGGATGGCAGGTAGCTGGGTGGCAGGCACCTGCTTGCCTGGCTGGGGTGAGAGGGCAGGCCTTACCTGCTATTGAATTTCTCCGGGTGCTTTTCTCGCATCATGTGGAACCGGTGCGCGATGGAGGCATCCTGTAGGGAGAGGGAACACAGAGCCATCCGCATCAGTGTGGAAATCACAGAATCACAGAAAGGTTGAGGTTGGAAGACACCTCTGGGGATCATCTAGTCCAACCTCCCTGCTCAGACAGGATCACCTAGGGCACATTGCCCAGGGCCAGGAAACAGAAACCTCCCGCCACACTCCCTTTGGCCATGGTTTGGGGTGGCCTTGCTCTCTGACCACAGGAGAAGGAGGCACAGAGATGATGGAGTGGGGAGGGTAGAGGGCTGCCAAGGGGGCCCAGGGTCCRCCCAGGTTGGCTGTGGGTGCTGGGGGACTTGTGTCTCCCTGGAGAGCAGCTGTGGGATGATGGAGCCATCTCTGACTGTGGCGCTGGAGCCACAGCCACGAAATCACACTGGAAGAAGACCATTTGAGCTATCTGGTAGCATGGGGCTCAGGTCCCCTCTGGGCACTTCCAGAGCTGCGCCTTTGTAACTGAGACGGCATCTTCAGCCAGGACTGCTACAAGAGCTTTGAATGGGCTCATTAAGCAAGACACAATTAGCGAACTTGTCCTCCTTCCTGCTTTACGGGGGGCTCCAAATGGAGCAGATGCCAAGGTAGGGAGGAAAAGCTACGAGAGGGACAGCAGTGGCAGGGAAGAGCTGCATGCTCCTGGCCTGCACAGCAGCAGGTCTCCAGGGGAGGGGGTCCCCAGGCTCCTGCACCCTAAAGCTCTGCCTCCCTACCTCTCAAAGGGTTTCATCTCTTCTTCTCATCATAACYGTGCAGGGGATGGTGTTTAAGCCTGACTTACAAGCTGTCATCAAATGGCAAATGCAGTTATGTCCCCTGGGGTCCCCAGGAGCAGCTCTCCTGAGTATTCCTGCAATAGCCCAGCTGCAGCGGGCAGTCCCACGCCTGACTTTCAGACCGCAGAGACGCGGCCTGTTTGGAAGCGCGGCAGAGCCTGCCCCTGCCGTGCAGCTGGATGCAGCCCCTCTGGGAGCACGGGGGTCCTGCATTAGCCCCCATGGGCCGGGGGCGGGGGGGGTCTCTCCAGACTCAGGGTTTGCATGCCCTGGAAATGTGCTTTGCCACATCAAAGGGGATTTTTATCGCTGACGGCTCAGTGACAGGATTGTCAGCCAGGACCTTCGGGAAGCCCAAGGTTAAACATAGCACAGGAGCTATTTGCAATCCAAAACTTCCTGTCAGTGATATCACCCCACTTGGCACCCAGAAATGGAGGAGGAGGAGATAGGAAGCGATGTTCAGGGCGCTGACCCAGAGGGCCGAGCCGTCTCCTGCGCGTGAGCTGAGCTGCCGCGGCTCTCCTCGCTCAGCTGCTCACCAGCTCCCCGAACGAGAGCGGGGAGAGACTCGCTTCAGCGCCTTTTATGTTTTTGGTCAATGAAGTCCTTTCATTTCCCTTCAAAACACTTAACCCGGCAGYGGCAGTGATGGCAGCAGCACCGTGTAACCATGCAATGTGGGGAAGCCAGTGACGCAAAGAAATACACTTTGATGCCCAGCGACACAGGGTTACTAGCAACAGCAGCTTAAAATAAAGTGAAGGAAAGCCCTGGGGAATGGGCAAKAAAGCTGCCTACCTATCTGCTTTGAAAAAACACCCTCCGGTGGTGCTGCACATGCTTATCTGGGGCTCCATGGCAATGACCCATCTTGTGGTGCCCTGCTCACACCACGTGTGGGACCATCTATGTGTCAGAAACAGGGTCTCGCTCGGGTTACTGCATCCCCAGGGAGCAGTGGATGTAGCTCTTTCCCCTCCAGGGATGCCAGGAAAACCCATGACCCACCACAAAAATGCAGCAAGCCCACATGAAAAGCAATACCTGTCCAGCTGGGGTCACCCGTTCCCAAAGTCTTGCTGCTGCCCAAGCAAGCAGCCCCTGGTACATGCCTAGGCCAACTTTCGGGGCTGGGGGGAGCCCTCGTGGCACAGGGCTCAGTGGGGAGAGCAGCACTTCTGTCCTCCCTGGGTACACCTGGCCAAGGAGCAAGAGGCTGGGTTTAACAGCGCCTTCATATGGACCATGCAGCAGCACAAAGGGGTGGCGTGGGGTCAAAAAAAAGCTGTGGAGGAGAGCCGAATGCTTGCTAAATGCACGGAGAGGAGGGGACCTGCAGCCTCGACCAGCAGGTGACACTCCCAGGGCGCCCATCCTGCTCTGTACRTAGTAAAGCACCAAAGGTATTTTTAGCTGCCTTGGTGCATTTTTGCACCAGGAACATGCAGGACAACAGGATCTTGTGACCAGCAAATGCCCTGCAACCACCGCAGCCAGCAAGGAGGATGCCTCTTCCGGACCCAGCCTGAAAGGAGATCGCTGGTGTGGAGGGGAGGTATCACTGCGTGCCTGCTTTCTCTTGGGAAACCYGACCCTTTTGCTGTTAGCTTTCCCTTTCCTCAGCTCTGCTGAGCCCAGTCAACCAGTGGCCAAATGCATCACTTCAGCTGGGAAAACCCTGCCTGGCTACCAAAGTGGGGCTTTGCCAACTCATGCCCTGCCTCAGCAAATGTTTTATGAGGTGTATCCAGCCTGCAAGGCCTCTTGACAGCACCTCCCTGACCTGGGTTTAAGCTCCTTGTGCACTTAGTCTTGCAGCATCCCCGGCTTGGAAGRGAGACATTTGATGAACATTTATGCATTTAAGTACTGTTACTGCAAAGGATGATAAAAACAGAAAAAAAGTGCTGAGACTGAGGGAGCTTGGAAATGTGAGCAAGGAAGAGCAGGGAGGAAGGGTCACCAGCTAGTACAGTGTGGGAGGTACTCATGCTCAAATGTAGAGTTTTACCAAATACTTAAAAGGCTTTTATCTCTCTGAGGAATGTCACAAGTAACCAGTCTCTGCTCTCTGTGAATTATCTTGAGGCTCATTCTGAAGAGAGGGCTAAGAGATGTCTAGGAGGAGACAAGAATAGAAACTATGGGCCAAAAGCTGCCCTGGGGGCTGGCATCCCCCAAATGCACCCATTTGGGCTATATCACTACATTTGGGCTATATCACATTAGTGACTTCAGGGCAGCCGTGGTATTTCCCACTAGCTGAGGAAGCACCCCTAAAGCCCTGATCCTGCATGGGTTTGTGGTTTTGGTGGATGCAGAAGATGTCTCACGTGCCCCCCAGCCTCTGGGGCTCTTATCTTAGCTTTGCTGTAATTGCCTTGGACTTGGCTGTTCCCACTTGGCATACGTGCGTCTGGCCGCCTCCACCGAGCCCTGGCATAGCAGTGAGGAGGGTTTTTTCGAAGGTAGGACAGGTCTTGCGTGGTCTCAGTTGTTTTGGGATTGCTGATTTGGACACTGACTGCTGGCCCCCTTGCCGTGCACGCTCTGTCCAGGTAAAATCTGTGTCACCTTGTGCTCTGGTGTGACGTAAAGCCTCAGCCCTGCTCCACGAATTTGTTTGCCTGAGGATGGGGCTGCAGGACCACCAGTTTTCCCGTATCCTCTGGTGGTAGCAGCAGTCTTCCCACTGAGCAACCTGTGCTAACACATCCCTCCCTTGTCCTCTTCTGGCTGCTCCCTGCTTTCCAGCAGCGAAGCAGGTCCTCAGCTACTCACCACCCCTATTGAGAAGTAGTTGTTGATGATGCTGTATGGGACAGGGTCCCCATGTGCCTCTCTGTCACTGGGAATTACATCTATTTGCCAGCGGTCCAGCATCACCTCAGTGCTGTGCTCGATATCTTTCAGCACTTTCATCAGGTTGCCTCCTTCATAACCTGTGGAGGAAAAGAAGATGCACGTTGGTATTTAAGGAGGGGATATAGTCAGGGGTTGAGCACTGGCYGGAGTGTCCTGGTCAGCCTGGGGCCAGCCAGGGGCTGCTGGTGCTGCTGTGAGTGGTGCTGGGCCCCTCTGACATGGTGGAGGCAGGGGTCTGTCAGCCCCCATGATGACTCAGTGTTGCTGGGGCTGTCAGGAGTAGCTGTCAGCCCCAGCGGTGGT
The DNA here is from genome assembly GCF_003343035.1 of Apteryx rowi. Classification (NCBI taxonomy): domain Eukaryota; kingdom Metazoa; phylum Chordata; class Aves; order Apterygiformes; family Apterygidae; genus Apteryx; species Apteryx rowi. The sequence continues at coordinate 589,689 of NW_020450706.1, forward strand.
GGACACCGGAGAGCCAAGACGTCCCACTGAGAGCTGGGAGCTGGTGGGATTGGGTGGTGACAAGCTGTGCCCTAGCAGCAGGCATGACATGGTATGGCAGAGAGGAAATGTGAAGGACCGCAAGGTGCTCTGGAGCCTGTGCATGGGGCTGAGCTCCTGGGGAAAGCTATGGGCCCAGGATTCCCTGGCAGATCTGTGCCTGGCATTCAGAGGAACAAGGTGGGGATGGAGTGGGCTGTCAGAAGAGGCTTTCCCTCTCCCTGGGAGCACTGGGTCCCACCTCGCCAGCAAGGTTCACCCCCTTGTTCATGCACTCGGGCTCTGCCTGCCTYCGCCAGCCTCCAAAAGGGGGGCAGCAGGGTCCTCATGCCTCCCGCAGGGCACACATTCTTCTGTCCCCAGCAGCAGTGCTGGCTGCCCTTGTGAGGGGACATGCTGGGCCACCAGGCTACGATTTCACTTGGAAGAYGCTGAGGTTTGGGGTCATTCCCACCTCCTCTTCTGGAAGGAAATGCYGGGGCCTCAGCGCAGCTGTCAAGGACACCCTACCCTGCCTTGCCCTGCCTGCACAAGGGAGCCCTGGCACTTGGGCAGATGCAGGCGGGGGGGTGACAACTCTGAGCAACCCAAGAGACCCAGGAGGGCTCTGGCTAACACCTAAAAAGCCGGGTTCCCCTKGGGTGTGCTCAGTGGCCCTGGGGGCTGCAGAACTGGAGTGATTTTGCACTGGAGAGATGCACAGTCTGTCTTTGCACCAGTGGCAGTAATTCCACCTAATGGCACACCTCTCCCAGTTGAAAAAGACTGGGGTGCAGGGACCAGCTCATCKAGGCTTAGAAAGCAGCAAATGCTTTTTTTGGAAGGGGTTAGAGGTACCAACAGGAGGCACCATGTGTGAGTYGCGACCCCACGGCTTGGCGGCAGTAAGTGGCCAGGGCACCCACACAGGCTTGGCTAGCACAAGGCAAGTGCAGGATTGACCTGTCTTTGAAAAAGCCAGGTCAGCATCTGGAGACATTTCTATTTGCCCACATGCAAAAGCCATGTGGGCTACTGCAGGGGAAGGATGAGAGCACCATGCACCAGCAATGGGATGTGCAAGATGACTCCCAGCACAGCTGGAAGGACATCCTGAGAGCCATCCCTCCCCGGCAGGACTGGYTCCCCATGGAGGCACAACAGAAGGCACCCAAGGGCTGGCCACCTCGTCCCAGGACGTTCACTCAGCCTCACCTCCTCCCCAACGCAGGCACCTGGCGAGGTCATTGCCTGTTCCTAGCGGCAGGACGGCCACTGGTGGGTGCTTCAGCAGGTTTGCTTTGTCTGCAATCCAAGGAGAAAGAGAGATTAGGGGCTATCCTGAAAGGGCTTTGCCCAGATTGGGCTCATTCCCTGCTCCTATTGAGCAGGGAATTGTCCTTCCTCTGCCAGCACCCCACATCAAGGGKGTGGGGGGTCTTATAGGGCCCACATCTAGCTCTTGCAGAGGAATATCAGGGAACCTGAAGCAAAAGTGACAGATCATTGAGGACACGAGTGGAGGATGCTCTGCAGGAACAGAGCTGTTGGCTGGCTCTCCATGCATGGGAGCTCCACAGCCAGGGCACACAGCTGCAGGCTGTGGCAGGAGGGGATGTCTGCCCCACTCGGCCTGGCTGGGTCCTCACTCACCTATGCAGTCCAAGATCCAGCCCACAGTGCCATCCCCTCCACAGGCCAGGATGCGGAAATCTGGAGTGTCCCGAAAAAAGTTCAGCCTGGAAGAGGTGAGAAGGAAAGAAAGGGTTACCTGGGGGAGCGTGCAGGGGTGAGCAGGAGCAGAAGCTGATGGGACAGGGCAGGGGGACAGGATGGGTGGGCTGGGGCCAGCTGAGGAGCAGCCGTGGCACCTCCATACCCTGGAGCAGGCCCTCCACGGTCCAGGTTGTACACTTGCCGTGGGTTGAGTAGGTAGTGAAATTTCCGGAGGACCCTAAGGAAAGAGAGAACGAGTGAGGGGCCCAGCAAAGGAAAGTGAGCAGCTGGCCAGCCTGTCTTGACCGGCAGACCCCGACCCAGTGGGGCCGTGGAGGGATGCTGTCCCCAGGCAGGAGCTCACGTACCTCTCTCCTTGCCTTCCTCCGCTCTTGGGATTCACAAACACAAGCAGGGGGTGAGTCCCAGGCCTGGGGCTGATCTGAAAGGCAGGAAAGCATGGCTGCAAATGCCTGACTGCTGCAAGACTTTGGGCATGCATCCGCAGGTGGTCGTGGCAGAGAGCCTCCTCCAGCCTGTCACGGGATCCTACCTGCAGGCCTTGCCCGTCTGTGGTGGAGTTGAACTTGAAGCCCTGGTTGTTGTCCTCAGGGCTGGTGCTGGCAGGAGAGTCGCTCTCYGATTTCCTGGAATGGGATTGCCTGTCCTTTGGGGAACAGAGGAATGGGCATGAAAGCCATGGAGAAAAGGTATGCCAGCAACACCGGAAACAAGGAGGCAGTCAGCCACACATGGCGATGCTCCGGCATGGGACTGGCAGGGTTTTGTGCTGGTTGGGGCATCCGCATGGCGCAGCAACAGGGGCACAGGGGTGACTTACCAAAACCACTGGGCAGATGTAGGAAGGCAGCAAAATGTGGTCCCGCAGCAGGCCCCCATCGCACTCGGGCTTCACATGGGAGGCACATTTGTTGTGAAGCTGGAGGAAGGCAGGAGGAAGGGAACGTGAAGCAGGCAACACTGCAGCGCTGGGTTCTGGCCTCCTGCTGGCCCGGTCCCACCCCATGCGGTCTCCTGGGATGTTCTGGGTGCTGCCCCAGGCTGTCGATCCTCTTGCAAGCAGGGGCCAGCTCCACAGCTTGCAGGAGAATTGAGCCTGGGGGCAAGCAGCACATCGCTCCAGCACCCCAGGAGGATGGGGTTGTTATGTGTCAGCCATCCTGTTTCCAACACTGAGCCTGGCACTGCCTGGTTTGCAGCAAGACCCTCTCCTTCACACTGGGGCAGACCATATGGGGTGACCGGCAGGGCTGAGACATGCATTCCAGGTGGCGGGGTGCTCTGCACTGTGCCCCCTAAGCCCGCACCCCACGTACTCACAGTGATTTGGCACCAGACACAGTGCAGGCCGGTGATGCCCTGGTAACACTTGATGCTCTTGTGGCATCTGTCACACTTGACGGGGGAATTGCCCTCAATCCAGGTGTGCTGCATCACCTGCAAGAGACGGGAAGAAACTGCAGCCGCACGGGGCAGTGCCCATGAGCCCAGGGGAGTGTCTTGTCTGCTCAGTGCCCACACAACGGGGTCTGTAGCTAACTGCCTGATTTTGGAGATCAGCCTTGCAGGGACGCTGGCTGGCTGGCACTGCCCTTTCAAAACTGCCCTYCTCCACAACTGCCATATGTCTCTGCTGCTCTGAACAGTGTGCTGAACACAACCTGTYTGCCAACAAGCACCAGCTCTGCTGCAGAACCAGGAGCAAACCTCAGGGCTGGGCTCTTGTGGATTCCTGCTGGCTGGGGACAAGGCTCCCCTGTGGCACTGGGCTCTGGAGGCCAGGAGCGACCAAGAGCAACTGGGCCCAAGGAGTACATCCTGGGGAGAAACACCATGTGGGACCCCTCGGGACTGCAGGGTGACCAAGGGGCTGGACACCCACCCAGTGCTGTTAGATGGGCTGGGTGAGAAACACACCAGCCTCCTACTTACGTTCGTGTTTCTCTTGGATTTCACATATGTGCTGATGCACGAGGCGATATCTTTGGACACGCACCTCTCGTGGACAGTGTATTTACAGACTGCAGCAGAAGAGAAGAAGAGGCAACCGTGACCCTCCAGCCTGTGTGCACTGCTCTGCTACTGGCTCACCTCATGGCAGACCTTGGTGGTCAGYGGGCTTAGCAGCCCCCATAGAGCACCACCAGCCCTGATGAGCACTGCAAGGCTCAGCAGCAACAGTGGAAGGGTCCCTGCTCCCCTAGGGGGCCTGGGCAGAGTGGTGGAGCACCCAGCCCAGGGGACCTGCCTCTGTTGGCCTGGCAGGGTGCGCAGGGGGTCCCCCCCAGGCTGCAGAGGGCAATTGGCCATGGGGCCCAACTCACAGGAGCAGCACAGTCCCTGCTTGCGGACCCCCAGCAGCATGGTGCGGCAGAAGTTGCAGTAGGCRGGTTTCTTGAAGTGCTTCAGCCTCCAGGCATGCTGCCCATCATCCTTCACGTTCTGCAGGGCGCAAGAGCGGGGGTCATTCCCATGTTTGGGGCCCAAACCAAGTCATTCTGACAATTTTACCAGCTTTTTGCCCTGTAAGCCCTCCCCCCCCACCCCAGTATGCCTGACGGAGCATCTCCTCTGTGGCTCCTCCTGCTCCCCTTCCCCACTGTGCACTGATGCCACCATGTCAGACACCACTCCCGATGGGGTGCTCAGCCAGCAGCTGGTGGGGAAAGGGGTGACTCTGTGCCTGCGGCCACATGCCTGTCACTGCGCTGCCCACTGCACTGACCAGACGTCACTCACACCCCAAATCTCCTGGGTTAACAGCTCAAATGGTGGCTCCCAAAATTTGCTCTGTCAAAGCACAGTCCACCCAGACCATTGGCTTCACCCTTTGCCTAACGGGATGAACCCAGAGAGCCCATTCAGGACACAGCCGTGCAGGCAGATGTCCCAACCCCAGACTGATAACTGGGGATAGGGATGGACCAGAGGCTTTACAGTGTGCAGGTCAGGCAGCTAAAGGCTGCTAAAACCCACTGGGCTGGTGGCACCACCACCCCAGCAGAGCTCACTGTGTGCAGATGCCCTTGTTGCTCCTGGCCAAGGATTTGCTTTGTACCAAGGACTCATCCCTCCTACCCTGGCCATCAGTCAGGGAAATCCACGGTTGGGACAGACAGCAGGTGATGGGGCTCTCCGGGCCCCAGCGCAGGGTTGGTCACTTCTGTCCCAAACCCCACGTCCCCCTGCAATGCTTCTTTGTTTGTCACTGGTGGCTGACCTCAGCTGTCTGAGTAAATCACCCCTCCTAATTAATCTGGAGACAGTGAGGATCCTGCCTGTAATTACAGACACTCAGAACTGCTCTTGGCTGCTCCTGAGCACTTCAAAGACATTTTAGTCACTTAGCTCACGTATCAGTTACAGGATGAATCAAAGCACCCAAACGCAGTGGTGTGAGATGCAGGCAACCCAGGCTCCCTACCCGGCCCACAGCTCACCCTGCTTGGGAACGTGGCCCCTACCCTGACTGCTCTACACAGCTCTGTACCCCTTTGGGTGTGAGGCTACAATCCATGATGGGGGTGGAAAAGCCTCCATTTTGGGGCTGGAGAGCATGTTTCCCCTTTGTGACAACCTTTCTGGGCCCCCGGCAGACCTTGCCCCTGCCTCCCTCTCTCCTACATGCACTTCCCTGAGCCCAGCTCCTGCACTTTGCTCCCTTCAGCCTCTGTTTACCAGCTATCTGCAAGTCACTTAACATTTTCTTGACTTTRTTTGCTGTGCAAAATTGCTTGCTGAGCAATGAAAGCAAATGATCCTGGCTCTGCAGCTGGCACACAGCCTGCCGCGCGCTCCCACTTTGCCGCCACGGCAGACAGCCCTCATTGGATGAGGGTGTCTCTTCAAATCCGGGTCCAGGCACAAGCACTTTCCAGGAGCCACTTAAAATTCCTCGCTGGCTTGAGCTTTCCTGCTGGAAAATCTGCTCACCAGCCTCTCCATGGAAAGCAAACACCAGAATGGGCAACAGGGACAAAAACCCAGTGAACTTTCATTGCCATTTATCATCAGATAGGGATTTGGATGCCCCTTAATGAAATGAAGCTTAGTAGAAGAAAAAGCACACGTGGAAATAAGGAGGGATCAAAATCACCTTAACTTTGCTCTTTGAAGCTCACCCAGGAGAGGGAGCTAGCATCTTATCATCTTATTTTTGGAATAAATCTTTATCATACTGGAGTACACTAAAATACCAAGCAGCAAATCCAGCCTGTTTGGGCATTGCAACTGTTAATATATCCCAGCCAAGAACTGGGGTTGTAAAGACTTTTAGGGGGGCTGGCCCTTCAGCAGAAATGAGGTAGGGGTGTCTGTGTGCTGGAGACAGCACAGTGGATGCTGGCGGAGGGCTGTGCAGTGCCGGACTAGACGGTGGAAAGGCTGCCGGTGTGTTGTCGAGAGTAGGGTGCCCTCCCGTGGTTTGTGTGTGCCCTCCCTTGCCTTCTGGCCTGTCTCTTTTCCTTCTTCCCTCCATTGTAGCTTTGCTGGTGTTGCAGGGAGCCCCTCTGTAATGCTGAGGTCTTTCTCCATGGTGTTCCCAGGGTGAAAGCCCAGCAGGCACGTAAGTTGCAGATGCTGGGAGCCAGAGGTGGCTGAATGCCCCTGTCGCAGCCTTTGGAGCCAGCCCAGCATGTGCCACCCAATTTTCCAGTGCAGGCACTCACCGTCTCCATGCCCAAGAGGACCAGCAAGGGGATGGTGGTCATGCCGCCCCGGATCCACTCCTCCAGTGTCACGTTCCCATCATGGTCGTAGTCTATCTCCTCCATCATCGCTTTCAAGATCTGGAGGACAGAGAAGATGCACTTACATGGTGATGCGGCCTGTGAACCCAGGTCCCAGCTGGCTACAGACCCGCTTGCCTCCCTGCTCCCCAAGTCTGGCAGGACTGGGGCTGAAAGCACCCCGCATCCCCAGCCCTTTTGTAGCTCCAACCAGAGGCACTCACAGGCTTCAGCTCCGTGGAGTCCCACTCCAGGTACTCCGCCACATGCACCATTTGATTGATGATACGATCCAGCTCCTGAGCACAGGAATAAGTCCAAAAGGGGGAACCGAGTCAGACAGTTAGGGATATTCCAGCCTTAGCAGCATGTCCAGCCTCAAGACTCCAAACCAGGAACATATCAGGTCTCTATACTTATATATCCAAGGCTGTCCCGGTCCCAACCCTACCCAGCCCATGGGTGAGATAGTAGCACTCCAATTCTTGGTGGGAAGCCTCTTTCCCCACTGAAAATTCACATTGTTTTTTCTGTAGAAAAAGCTGTTCTGGTAAAACAGATTTYTGTTTGCGAGGGGTTTCAAGAAAAATACACACAGGACAAAGAGAAAGCATTATGGTTTTTTGTGCAAGAAATTTCCTTTTCTGGAATACTGAAACCYGATTTAACATTAGATTTTAGTCTTGGGTGAATTTTTTGTAGCTATTGCTGGATGATACAGAGCCGGAGTCCTACCTCCAGCATGCCACAGTCTGGCATAGCCGGGAAATGCTGTTCCCTTCATCTTACATTATTATTAYTATTATATCTCTATTTAGTTCAGACTGATATGGCCTCTGTCCCCCATCGATCAACATGTCGCCCATCTGCATTGTAAGGAAACAGCCTGAATCATTGTCTCAGTGGAGACATTTCGATCTGTAGAAGACAATTTCTGAGCTCTACCAAACAATTTTCCCAAATAAATCTGATGTTGCCGTTGCAGTGCTGTGAAGAGTTTGGGGTTTTGAACCCATTGGGAACTGGGATTTTTGTGGGATTTCCTGTAGGATGGGCAATCTGTCTGTCAGCTTGTCTYGGCAGGGCCCCTTCTGTATGGGATCTGAGGGGAGCTGTGGCTTGGCCCCAGGGAGCAGAATGAAGAAGGGCAAGCACAGTGCCCGGAGGGAGTGTGTGTGTCATTCACTCCAAATGGACCCAGTTTACTAGCCCCTGTCCTGAAAAAAAAGCTTACCGAGCTGTCCAGGAGGCCGTTTCCATCTGTGTCGTAAAGGCGAAACATAACTGAAGGAAAAAGAAAGTGAGTTTCAGGTTAGGTTAGGACCCCAGCCCTAGACCTGGGCACTGGGTCACCCCTACAGGCATCTCCAATCCTGGCCAGCCACAAACTGAGTGAGGCTGGAAGAGCTGGGCATCGCCCCTGGAAAACTGGGCTTTGTAACYGCCACGCAGCCTGCTGACACTCTCCCTTGCTCCGACACAGCACCCTAAATGCGACACCACCAAAGCAGCACCATGCACCACGGCATGGGTGCTGCGATGCCTCTCCAGTCCCCTGTGGCCCTGGGCCGGGAGCAACGCTGCGCCAGCACGGCCCTCCTCCTGCATCAGGGAATTACTTCTCTGCCTAAAGACTCCAGCACAGCAGGTGATGTCACGGGTGTCTGATGCCACAGATGGCCATGACAGCCAGGGCTGCCGCCCAGCTCCTCTGCCCTTGTTACACCTCTGAACATCCTGAATCCCTATGGGCTCACAGCATCCCACTGGGGGCTCTGCTGGAGGGGCCACATGCRTGCCCCATCCTGTCCTCCGGCTGAGGAGGCCACACTGAGCACCCCAGGAAGGATGTGGCCTGTTACGCTGAGGAAGTGAATCTGTACCAGAATACAGGTGGACAGGAATTAAGGTTTGACATTCTCCTGCTGCCCCTCTGCCAGACAAGGATGCCACCAGGTGGGACCAGAGGAGCAATGCTGAACAGGATCCAATCATCTAGACATAACCCCATCTGGAAGCCAGAGATGGATTTCCAAAGTGGTTTTAATGTTTAATCATTAAAAAACAAAAAGCAGCAGGCCAAGCCATGAAAATCCTTTGCAGCCTCTGCATGGGGTAGATGTGGGATGTGATGGGCGTAGGGTAAACCTGCCTGTCCCTGAAGAGCCAGGTTCCAAGGTCTCWCTCCTGGCTCATTCCCAGCTTGGTCCCACGTCTGAAGCTCCTGGTTACGCCTCCGGTACCCAGCCCTGGTACTGCCAGTCTATGCCTTGCACAGAGCCCCAGTCCCAGCTTATCCCAGTGACACTGCTGTAGGGGGGCCAGYCAGTGCAGTGGGGTCACTCGGGACCCTCCTTGCCTGGAGAAATGTAATACCAGTGGTGTCAGAGCCAGACTGGCATTGAAAGGCTTAAATTACTAGTAGAAAGCCCATAACAAGCCCGGGATGCCAGCTCCTGCAATACTTAACCCAGGGCTTTCCTACTGCGGTGGAAAATCAGCCATTTGGGATTGACCAAATTCATCCCARCTGTCAGGATGAACCTTCCTGGCTTCCCAAGCAATGTACATCCATATCCTAGCACAGCAGGGAGAGTTCAGGTCTGTTCTTTTGCTTTGGGAAGGTTTTGAATTTCAACCAAAGCAGGAAAAGGATAATTTATCTCAGGCCACGTGTGTTTGCCTGGAGGGGTTGTGCCAGCCTAACTGATATGCCTATATCTTCATTCACCAGGGCTTCCTTTGGGGTAACTCAGGGGATGGTTCAGGGTCCTGGAGGGAGAGGACAGGCCTGGACCCTCATCTGCATCCCTCAGTGCCCCTCACTCTTTACCCATCACCACYTCATGCTGATCCCAGCTGGGGATGACTTTCAAGCCCAGCCAGTAGCATTCCTGTTCAATCAGATCTCCAGGSTATTCGCTGTTGGGTACCTGGGACCCTTAGGGCAGCAGAATCACAGGAAATAAAACATGAGGGGGATAAAAGCGAGGACTGAGAAGCCTAAATTCTGCCCACACATATTTGGCTCAGTGAAATGCAAAGGACAAACTGCAGCTTTCACCCACCGGCTCTGGGCTGCGCAGGCAGCACTGCAAAGCCGGCCTGGGAAACAGAGCAGATGATGATTCAGGTCCAAATCACACCCCATCTGAGCTGTGACTAAGGTATGGGATAATCAGAACACTTGTACTGCCTTCAGCTTCTGAAACCCCAGAGGTTTTGAGTCAACCTAGCTGTGATCTTTAGAGAAATGGCTGGCTCGTAGCCTTCCCTACATCTGCTGTTGGCCATGATCTAACCAGTTAATTAAAATGCTTTGACTGCCATGTCTGAAAYGATCCATTGTCACGATCAGCAGCAAATACTGAGGTTTCACTTTTTTGCTATCTGAAATACTGCTATTTCTCCAGAAAAGCTCCTGCCCAGAGGGCATCTGGCCTTTGCTGTGGTCTGGCCTGGGGCTGGGGTCACATGGAGAGGAGGACCTAGCATGTCCAGCCCTGTGCCCCTCCTTGGACCAACCTTCCAGAAGATGCCTCTAGCAACCYGTCCTCCCAGTTCTTCCATTCATCACTGGCATTGAATAACTGGCAGTCTGTGGTCCCACAGTCACACTTACATTCCAGCTTGTCCTCTGCCCGTCCCCTCTCCAGCAGTGAGAGGTAGCAGACAATGTCCTTAAGGTAGACCACCTGAGCCAGGGGTACCGGGGGATGCGGAGTGGCAGCTCTCAGGGAGTTGTGGCTCTTCCGGAGGCTGAAGGGTAACCTCTTCTCCAAGCTCYTTGAGCCTGCAGGGATGGAGTGGAGAATTAAGGCCCAGCACATGGTAGAACTATCATAGAAGGTCTTTTGGGCCAACTCCAGCTTAGCACTGTCCCTAGCCTGGATGGGCCTGGGAGCTCACAAACTCAAGGTGCAGGGACATCTCTTCCCAGGGCTGTTCTGCTCAAGACAGGCAAAATGAAGATGCCCTGGAGAACAATGCCCTGGCTTGGTCTCCTTGTAAGAGAAGAGCTGGGTGATGCCAGCCAGTTCCCAGGGCACAGCCCTCCTCTGCCTCCCACACAGCTTGCCTGGGTTGTGTGGGTGGGACAAGGCCCCAGGAGCCACAGAGGTCACCCATGGGGACGTGCCATGCCAGGGGTGAGCTGCCACTTGCAGCACCCACCCTAGAATGAAGCTTGGCTGGTGGCATGGCAGCTCGCTGGAGATGCCAGGACAGCCCACRCTCACAGCAGCCTGGGCTGACTTCAGCCGTCGGCAGATGGCTCCTTCTGGCAGCTGGGGCCCTTCTCAAAGCTCCCCTTTGTTCATTGCTGGCAGGAGCTTGGCTCAAGGCAGTGGTGAGTCACTTCATTAATCCCCCTCRCTCGGAGCTGCTGCCAGGTAATTAAGACATTGACTGACGGTGGCTCTGCGGGACAGGATCAGTGGCTTAAGTTGTGAGCAAAGGTGTTAAGAAACCAAAGAGCTCACTGCGTTTGAAAGGTCACTGCTGTTGCCCTGGGGACCTGACCAGCCTGTGCAGCCAGAGAGGGGTAAGTTGCTTCTTAGCAGCTTGGGAAAGCAGCAGGCAAACTAACACAGGCTCCCGGGAAAGTTTGCACTGCCCATGCTGCCCTTCCCAAAGGATGGAGAGCCTTTGGCAGGCCTGAGAAGCCCCATGGGGTGAGGGGCTGAGCAGATCCCCATCCAAGCTCACCTGGTGACTGAGGGCTGAGCAGTGACCCAGAGGAGATCTTTGAAGACCCTGAGGAGTTGTGAGCAGAAGGGGTGCCAGTGGTTGACTTCTGGGAGGATGACCTGGACCAGCTGGGAGAGGCATTGGGTATTGATGCTGGGGTCAGAGACACTGGTTGTGGCTCAGCTGTGTTGCCATGGGAGCTCTTGGACTCAGGAGTGTGCCGTCCCAGGGCACTTAMAAGTGTTTTCCCGTTGATCCCTGCAAAGCAAACATACTCCTGTGGGCAGTGTGACACCAGCGTGTCTCCATCCCGCAAGTCCCTTCCTCCGGGAATGCAGGCTGCCTACCCAGCTGCCAGTCTCTAGCCCCTGAACCCTCTCTGTTACCCCTTTTGCCATGGGGCCCCCACCCTCCTGCCTGGCCCCGCAGCTCCCAGTGGCACTGATGTCCTCTGGGCATGGACCACCACTGTGTTCAGCACTGGAGTTGGGGAGGAAGTGGTTCTCTGCATTAGCCCACAGATTAGAAGCCAGAGCTGCTCCCCACCAGGTCCAAGCCCCGATTTATCAGCCCACACACACCAGGGAAGGTTTTCCCTGCTGCTGGTTCTCTTGCAGTATATAGTCCTTTCAGCAGATGTCTCTGCACACTGCGAATCCATCTACACAGGGGATGAGAGAAGGCAAAAGCAGGGCCTTCTCCAGCAGCCTGGCAGCAGGATAGGAGCAGAGTTTGGATGCTTGCTCTAGAAAGTCTCCTGGTCTAGGTGGAGCCGCGCACTCAGTTGCCACCAGCATAGGTACCTGTGACAGGGGCGCAGGCCACTTTGGTCTGGATGGAGATGCCGGCATCAAGTGACTTTGGCTCTGAATGCRTGGAGGAAATGGAGGAATAAATGCAATGAAGCTCCTTGGACCTTCTCCCGTTGGGGGAAGTCCTGCCCTCCCCAGCAGAGCTTTTTGACGAAAGCAGGGTCCCAGGGAGCCCATCTGCAACTGGTGATGGGCASTTGGATGGGACAGAGTTGGGCTGCACCACAGACCCTTTGGGGCTGGCCCTGGTGTCACCCACTGTGGGGTGCTGCCCTGAGCTAGCGGTCTCCCCTGCACCCTGCAGCCTTCCTCCCTGTGGAGGCACGTCACAGGCTGCAACTGGGCCCAGCAGGGCCGTTAGAACAAATTCCTGCTTCCGCCTCCACCTTGCATCCCACCGCAGGGACAGCCAGCACGCCCAGCTTGGTCAGGCAGGGGCCGGCAGCTGGCTCACCTAGTGTGTTGGGCTGCGAGATGCTGGGGCTCTGGCGCTGGGCCTCAGGGGACGCTTGGCTTATCTTGTGCTTGAAGGACATGAAGAGATGTTGGCAAAGCTCCTCAGGTACATCCACCTCCAGGTATGTCTTCATGAAGAGGTGAAAGCCTTCGTAGTCAATAGGCTGGGGAGGGGGACAGAGGAGGCTACTGAAGACGCCCTGGGCACGTCATGGAGGGCAGCAGAGCCAGCTGGAGCTGCTGGCATGTCGGGGCCTAGCTCTGTGCCACCCCTCGCCTCACTGAGCAGATTCGTGTCTCAGCTCGGCCTCCATAAATCAGGCTCTGCTGGCTCCTGCCTCCTGTGCATGCCGAGCCGCAGCCACGATGCTGCCTTAGCTGTTTCTTACAATTGATTAGACAAAATAAATGACCAGAACAGATCTGCACTTAGCCTTTCATTTCAGGGTACCTGGGGACACCCCTTTGGGGATCTGAGAGTTACAGCAGGGAGGGGAATAGGCTGGGRAAGGGCCACAACAGCTCCAGTATTTTTACAAAAGGCGGAAATCTAACCCCAAATGCCTTGTCTTGCTGCACCACCTGGCACTGAACGCCGAGGCAGGACAATGCCTAGATTTTGGGAAGTGTGAAAATGAGGCCTGGACATGTGACAGAAGCAATTAAAATCAGGAGGTGAAGGGTCCATGCAATGTACCAGCTGCTATCCCTGGAGCAAGGAGGGAAGCGATGGACCTGCCTGGGGAGCATGCACACCACCGGGCCCTGCTCCCTCCCCTCTTTGTGCAGCTTCCTCTGCACGGAATAACCTTCATCTTCCTCCTAGCAAGGAAATACAGTGCAGCATCTGCACTTGCTGGCTGGTGGCTGCTGCAGAGAGCCACTGAGGTCCTGAAGCTGGTGACCCAGGGGCCATGCTATGCTGCAGGAGCAGACAGCTGCCTGGGAGGACGTCACTCAGGGCTGGTGACACTGTGTGAGTCACTGGGACTGGCGGGCTGGCTGCTTCTCTCTTGCACCTCAGCTCTTTGTCACACCTCTCCATGGAAGGTGGGAGCCAGGCACTTGAGTGGCGGGAGGGTTGCAGTGGGGTTGGGGTGATGGGTATCATTTGGGAGACCCAGTCCTGTGCTGAGCAACTTGCTCAGCAATCTTGGCTCAGAGACCTGGGGGAAGGCTGGCTACTGCRAGCCAGGTTTGCAAGGGCAAATATAGGTTTTAACACTGCCCTGTGCTCTGCCCTTGTCTGAAGTGGCCCATGGCCATGTACAAAGACCCTCAGACAAGGCCTCAGGGCTTCAGTGGGGCTGGAAGGGAGGGCCCCTTTTCTCCCCTGCTGCTCTAAGCTGCCGTGAGAGAGGATCCCAGTGCCAGACCTTGCAGCAAGCTGACAGGGTGACCAGTCTCAGGTCTCCCACTGCCTCGGGACACCCAAGCCCTGTGCCCTGTGGTGCCTGGGGAGCTTTGCTTTCATGTGCGTCTCTTCCTGACACCTAGCGCCTTGGCCTTTGCATGTGCTAGCAACACAAACGTGCCTGTGGGACATAACCAGCATGCAAACTGGTCTCCCCAACAGTGGAGCAGCRCTTGGATAGCCCAGCAGGACAGAAGTGGGGTCCCTCCTGCATTTTCTTTGCAGGAAAGCTAGGCCAGGCCAGCACTGCTTAGAGCCGAGATGGGAGCTCACAGCAAATTGTGTAGGAGTGGGCAATCTGATGGAGCTGCAGAAAAGGCCAGGGATGATAAGAGTAGCAGTGGGATGGCACCGGAGAATGAGAAGCAAAAGGCTCTCGTAGACAGCTCAGGTAGCAGACGGCTTATGGGCCTGGGGTCTCTGAACCTGGAGGACGCTGACAGATTGTAGTGCCGGGGTTATCAATTCATGGCAAAAGGTTAAAGAACAAAATAAAGACCTTATGGCGCAGTCAAGGGGACAGGGGAGCATTGGACTCAGGGGGATATGAAATGCCCCAGGAGGAGGGAGGAGCAATGAACCCGCTGTGTACAAGGACACCCGGCTGTCTATAAAGACAGCCCAGCAGGTAAACACTGGACAGGGTGAAAAACTGCTAGCACAGAGGCTGATAATGCTGCAAGAAGACATCGGTGTAAACCTTTTCTGTGCGCATTTTGCTTGCCAACAAGATGCCTTAAAAATAGTGAATGCAAAAGATCCTGTTCCTGCCCTCCACACTTGAGCTAAGCAGGCTGGTAGAACTGGGCTTGCGACAACCTTGTGAGCTAGATTTGCAGTGAAAGAGCAGGGCAGCTCTGGAAGGACAAAGATCTCGGCCTGCCCCAGGGCTGTGGGGAGAAGGGCCAYGGGGAGGACCACGTCGGACTATTTTGGGGGGTGGAGAACAGCTCCCAAGGGGCAGGGTGAGGAGTGTTTTGTTCACAGAAAGGATGCAGGAGCCGAAGAGCCCTTTCCAGCTTTAATCAGGATGCACTCCCCCACACGAGCTGAGCCATGCTTTGAAGGCATTCACACTCCCCCGGAGCCTGCTACCCCCTTCTGTGTCAGCAGAAAGGCCACGCAGGGAGGAAACGTGTCCCAGGGGAGGGACACGAAGCAGTGGGACCCTCCAGCCCACCTCCAGCCCTGGCGACCATTGTCCTCCTAAGGGCTCCTTGCCTCCTCCTTCCCYCTGCTCAAAGCCATGTCTCTGATTGGGGATTTTGCTGGTCTCTCCCACATGCAATTACCTCCCGCATCAAGAAATTTCCTTTCCAATGGCCTTTGTAACACCAGCTGGCATCCTCCAGCCCAGGATCCCACAGTGCACTTGAATAGTTGGGTAGCTTTTGCTGCCCCTCCTCACTGGATACAGCCCACTGATTTTCTTGTTTCACCTCATTTCTAGTGATTATGGCCCCTGTGAAAGGCTCTGTCGTGCTGGCACACTAATAGGTCTCTCTAAAAGCACCACTTAGGAAAAATAACCCCAGCCTTCCTTAGGCAAGTGTTACAAGGAACAGGGCCTTCCCATGTCCAGTTTTGGAAATGCCAAAAGAACTTGCTTTGGGGGAAATGTAAGGGGCAAGAGATGGTCTCCCCTTCCTGCTTCTGCCTGGCAAAGAGATGCTCAAAAATGCTCTCAGTGGTGCAGCTGGCAACCAGCACAGGATGGCAAAATGGCTCTGGGGTCTCCATAGTGCTGGGATTCATTGGGATGGCTGTCCTGGAYGGGATGGGTTGGCACGTGTGTGGAAGCTGGATAGAGAACCGCTTGCTGGGATGCTCCAACCTCCCTCCCCAAGTGCATGGTAAGCTTCATTTTGCATGGTCACATCAGTGGGGTGGACAGGGAGGGATATTGCTGGAGACTGGCTGGGGAGCCACTGGTGAGACTCTAACATGGGCCTGGGTGTGTCGGAGCATCTTCCCCAGCCTCGGGCAACACGGGGCCATGGAGAGAGGCTGGGAGGTAGATAGACAGGTTGTGTTAAGATCTGCCTTCTCTGGGGTGTTTTTGTCTCTGGGAGTTGGGCTGGGCTGAGGGAACCAGGAGGCTCCCAGGAGCATCTGCTGTCCTGGTGTGGCCGAGAGAGGCTAGAGAAGAAAGCACCTTACCTGTTCTGGGTTGTACCTGGCAAGGACGCCATCCCCATGGAACTCCTCCAGGACATCCTTGAGCTTCTTGGTGGAGTCTGGGGAGACAAAGGCATTGCACTGAGCACGGTGCCAGTGAGTTCAGTTTGCCATACCACTAGCAGGACGTGGAGATGAGTTTACCTGATGATACAAAATCTCTGGAACAACCAGGTCCCCTCCATGCCTGGGAAGAGGTCACCCCTGCACTGCTTTTCTCCCCTTTGGAGGAGGCATGGTGTCCTGGGTGGTGTGTTGCAGCAGGCAACTGCCTGGTTGCCTGAAACCCTCCTCTCCAGCACCCCACAGCAGTGCAATGTCCCGCGCTGAACAGGACCTGCCCTGCTAACACTGGAACTGGTCACCCAAAACCCTTGCCAGTCAAACCTGCTAGTCCATAGAGCCTGCATTTCCCTGCTGGCCCCCTAAATAMCATCACTTCTGAAGCTAAACCTAACCCATTCCAGGTTGCTTTTGGCATCCCCTGGCGAACCTTAAAAATTTGGACCAGAATTGGAGGATGAAGGAGATGGGGGTGATGTGAGGCCACATCAGCCCCTTCTGYGGACTCACGTTTCCCAGACCCTCTGCACTTTTGTGGGTAGCAAAGCCCTGGATCCAACCAACGATGGCAGTGCTGCACCACTGTGCCTGGCCTGCAGGGACCCTAGTACTGAGGCTGGGACTGACTCATCTCCCAGGAGGAAAAAGCTGCAGTGATACCATGCGCCATCCATGGGGCCGGGGGAGCAGAGTCCTCCTGCAATGCAGCCCCGCTCACCGCTGACTTCCTGACACRGAGAGCAGCTCCGTGGAGGCGAGAGGGTGGCCCTGCATGGCTGAGACATGCACTTGCTGCTGCTGGCTGGGGCAGGCAGCTGACGGGGCACCCCTCAGGCCACCGCGCTCCCAGCACGCTGCCCTGGTGTCCCAGGGTCTTGCCAGGACTGTATTCTCCCTCGGCCCTTTCTGCATGTCTCCTTGGCAGTTGGCTTGGCTTAGTACTCTCTCACTGAGAGGTTGTACCCACTGGTAGCTTCTTGCTGGTAGCCTGAGTCTTCCCCAGTCCTTGCAAAGTGCCCTGAACCACCATTTGGCTGCTCTGGGATGTGTCAGAAGAGAAAGGGAGAAAGCCATTGGTCTGCATAGATCAACACGCAAATAGTGAATTGTCCATGTATTTCCCCAACTGAGCATTCTCAGAGCTGGAGTGGCAGTAGGGATGGGACACTAGTCCTTCAACAGCTGGGAAATAAGAGAAAACTGGAAAAAAAGATCAAGAAGGGGAAGAAACTTAAGCCCTAACATTCAGACTCAGACCTCCAGACCTGTCCAAGAGCTCATTTAAAAGATTCTCTAATACACCAGCCCTATTAATTAGTGTTAATTCTTCTCTCCAAAGAGGGGGTCTTGTTGCCTCCAGTTCTTCACAGCTCTCTGTTGGGGATGCGGCATAATAGCTGGGGCTGAGGCTCAGTGCTGGACCATGAGTGTCTAGGATGTCAGGCCATGGGAAGGGGCACAGGAAGCAGCGGCAAGGTGACATGTTGGTGGGACAAGAGAGGCAGGGCACTGGGCTGCAGAGCCCAGCTGGGGGCCAGTGTGTGCATGAACCCTACTGGGAGGYTGGCTCAGGACATGTGGGAGCAGCAGAGGGTCTTTGAGGGCTTTGAGGGCTGGGTAAAACCCTAGTGAGTCCCTGGCCCTGCCCCAAGCGGCCCTGGGAAGCAAACACTCCATAGACAGGGCAGCGCAGCAGCCCCATGTGCTCCCRGGCAGCCCCGTACTGGGACCCAGGGACACAGTGTGACTCCCAGAAGGTGGGTGGCCTTGTGGGTCTCAGGGCAAGGGGATGGGGTGTGGGAGGGCCCCTTCATGCCTCTGTGGGCCACATTTCCATGAGACACCTCCCATTCACACTGGGGGGGGGGGGTTGCTTTTCACCACTAGTTCCTTCTAACATCTCACCAAAGGCTTTTTCCAATGTTGCATGTTATAAACAGTGTGAACTGGATTGAAGTTAATCTGTTCCAGATACTTTCAATTTTAGAACGACATCCTACAGACTTTTTAAACCAGCAAGGATAGCTAACTCACAGAACGGCAGGAAGGTGGAGGCTGGATGAGCCCTCTGGAGAGCTCCCATCCGACTGCCCCAAACAGGGCCTGTTTTTAAGCTAGGTCGGGTTCAGTCAAGTTTTGAGTGTCTCCAATGATAGAGACCCCCCCAGTTCTCTAGTTCTGGGCCCTGCATCTGACCACCCTCACGGGGAAGATATTTTCTCTTATGCCCAGTGGGAACSTTCTGTGCTGCCACTTGTGTTCGTCACCACTCATCCTTTCACTGAGCAAGCAACCTTTTGAGAAAAGCCTGGCTCCRTCTTCCCTGCAACTCCCTTTAGGTAGCCGAAGACGGCGCTAGCTATCCCCCTTCTCCTTTCTTTCTCCAGGCTGAGCTGACTCTCATGGGCTCCAGCCCCCTGGCCTTCTGAGCAACCCTTCACTTCACTCGCTYTGGTCTGTCCTTGTGTCTCCTATAGAGAGGAGCCCAAAACTGGCCACAGAAATCCAGATGTGGCATCGCAAGTGCCAAGTGGAAGGGAAGGACTACATCCCTCAGCCTGCTGACTACATACCTGCTGATACAGTCAGGCTGGTGGGTGGCCCTCACTGCTGCTAGGGCATGCTGCCCTCTCACAGCTAGCTTGCTGCCTACCAGGACTCTCAGGTCCCTTTTTGCAGAGCTGTCTCCCAGCCTGTCCTGTTGCATGGGTTCAATCACTGTCTTTGTTGGACAGAAGGATGCTGCAAAAGCTCCAGGTAAGATCAAAGTGCTTTGAAGGAGAAGCTGTGGAAAATACTGCATTTGGACTGTGCATCCCTGCCTTGGGGAGGGGTAAGGACGGTTCATCWGTGACAGTCTTAGCCTTCAGATGGAAAGTACATTTCTTTTGCTAGACAATATCCCTTCTGCATGCTTGCAAGCTGCGCTAACATTCAAAACATTTCCATTTCCTTGATTAGTCCCCCGTGGATCATATAAAGATGACTGAGTGATGTCTGGAGATGGAAAGGATATTCACAGTTTCATAAAACACCACTTTGCCCAGCTCTTTCTCCAACAGCCCTCCTGGAGACACAGCTAGGAATGTTGCAGCTTGCCTCTCCGAGCTTCCAGACCACAGAATTTCTTGCCAAACTTTGATTAAGAAAATGAAGAAGCTGCATATATTTTGAACTCAGCATTACAGATGGCATTTTATTGTCTGTGATTAAATAAAACAGAGACGGCTTTCTGGAGAGGCAGGACTAGATTCAGTGATACTCCACATACATCTCTGCCTACAGTCCCATCTTGCAACGCCTTGGATGCTTGCGGTGTGCCTGGGAGACAGGTCCCTGGGGCTGGAAACAAGGTGTGTGTGTGGGGGGGGGCAGTTTGCACAGTTCTGTTTAGATTTGGAGACAGAGCCCCACCAGGACWGTCAGTTTTGACCCAGTTTGCCTCAACCCTAAGACACAGGATGGATTTAGAGGTCACAAAAGGAATGTATTAAGCAAGTCAGGCTTCGGTGCCAGACTGGAAACAGGAGGCTATAAACAAAACAAACTGGAGCCTTGGTCCTATTCTAAGTTTAACACCTGGTTTCTACGCTGACTGTTTGCACTCTGTTATTTGGRAGCCCTGGGACATGTCCCAGCCCTGAGGACAGCACAGGGAGGCTGGGATGAAGCCGGGGGCTCAAGGCTTGCATGCACTGCCTGGGATCCCTGATCCTCTCCCATGCAAAYGAAGGAGCCGAGCTCATCTGGGGGGCCTGTGACCTCTGCAAAGCAATGCTCTCCCAGATTTTACAACCCCCTTCTCCATTGGTCCTGTGATGCTGGCTGGGTYTTCTTGCTCTTCCTGCCCTGTGCTCAGCACCGCCTGGGTTTTACCATTTCTTCTATATCGTCCACCACAGTGAGCACGCCAAGTACAACTGCTCTCCTCTACCTGTGACCTCGGGGACATCATTAGCTGCTTCTGACGCTAACACAGTCCTGACGAAGGCACCACCTGAAACAAGCCATAGACCAGCTCTGCATGTTTAGGAAAAGCTGGCCGTGCCACGGGATGGGTGCAGGAAATGCCGGCAGGCTGCAGGCAGTGCCGTGGCATGGGGGGACACCCCGATGCTGGGAGCCAAGGGGGCAGAAGGTGCCTGCGCTCCCTCCACCATGAGATGAGAGCTGGCTTAGCAGCCAGCTCATGACGCGGAGCTGGTCCTGGTACAGAGGAGACGTGCTCTCCCCTCACACCCAAGAGATGGAGAAGTACTGCCCTCCGCACATTCCCCTGTCAAGGGAATGGAGATAATTTCAGATCGGCACCGTCACTGAAACTACTAAAAATACGTGAGAAGAGCTACTTCATAAGCTCTGCCGGTGGAGGGTTCTTCCTTCTAACGCTGTTGGCTGGGGGCGTGGGATCCCCAGAGGTGACGGATCCTGCTGGGCCTCGCTGAAGTCCCTGGCTCCACTGGCCTGGGTTACTCCACGGCCATAAAAATAGACCCCAATTCCACAGGAAAAAATCTCCCTGTGCTTAAAATCCAGGGAGAGAGCCAAGGAGCGAAAGCCCATCCCCACGGCTGTTCTGTTGCAAGCACAGCAGACGCAGAGAGCTGCCGGGCGATGGGTTTCGCAGCYGCCCGGCAAGGCTTGGCCTCATTAGCAGGGGCGGGAGGAAGGTCCGTGCAGGGTGCAGGCGAGCCGTGCCGAACCCTTGTCCGGGACCAGATTTGCCTGCACGACCCGTAGCAGTAAATTCCCGACCTCAAATCTGAGCCACGGGGTACTCACAGTCGGTGTACTGCTGCAGCTGGGCGAACTCCGCGGGGCTGAGCGAGATCCACCCGCCATCGCTCATCGTTCAGGCGGCCGCACGGCGGCGGCGGCGGCGGCGGTGGCGGCGGCGGCGGTGCGGAAGGGGGGCGAGCCGTGCCGCGCTCGAGCTGTGCCACGGCGCCCGGGGCTGTCGGGGCTCCTCGCCGCGCGGCCCGGCCAGCCGCCGCGGTCACATCAGCGCTGCGAGGGAGGCGGCGGGCTCTTGTCCTGCGGGTGCCGGCCCCACGGCCCCATGGGCGGTGAATCCATGAGCTTCACGGCAGCCGAGCCGCGAGCGTCCATTCGGCATCCACCTCCCTGGAACAGGGAAGAAACAGAGGCGGCGGGATGACCGAGGCTGCTGCCTGCCCGCGGCCATCGTCACACAGCGACCGGCCCCTGCCGTCGCACGGTGGCCCGGTGCCGGAGCCGGTCTCAGCCCCACGGCTGGCCGTCTTCGTCCCGCAACCCTGGCTCTGCCGGGGCAGCGAGGGCAGCAGTCGGCAGCGTCGGGGCTGCCACGGGTGGGAGAACGGGTGTGACGGCGCTTGCGCAGGCCGGGAGGGCCCGGTCCGCCGCGGCGCCGCAGCTCGGACCTCTGCTGCGGGCGCGCGCTGGCCCCGGACGCTGCGAGGAGGCGCACGGCCAGGTCCCAGCGCCGGCGCCTTCCCCCGTGAGAGGGCACCCAGCCTGGGTCGTGCGGAGCCGGCACCCGCTCCGACCGCGGCGGCAGGCCAGCGCCAACGAGGGTGAAGGCGGCGAGGCGCCACCCAGGGCACCTGACGGTTGCCCAGGGCCGCGAGGCCCGGAGCTCAGCGCCGCCGCGACACTCTCCTCTCCCCGGGACCGAGCTCGTCGCGGCGGCTTCGTCACCAGTTGCGAAGGCCGCGATTCGCGGCGTCCAGAGGATGTGGCTCCATAAAGGTCGTGAGCCGAGGACAGGGCAGCTTCCTCTCACTAACTGCGAAAAAGGCAAACGCCGCAGGCAGAGAAAAAAGGAGCTTGTCCCCATCCATCAGGCCTGCAGAAGAAACCCTCCACCACGCTCGGGGAGACTAACCGGAGCTCCCTGAGACACAACACAGCGGAGCCTTCCCTACCCTGTCCATCACGTCCCGGGGAGGGAGCCGAGGCTTCCCAGCTAAATCTCCAGCCGGAGGTGCTTTGGGTAGTGCGGCACGGCCTTTCCAGGTCTCCAGCCCCCCCGTCTCTCCCACGGGCTCGGCACAGCCCTCTAGCACCCGGCGCTTGCGTCGAAAAACTGCCCTGCTTTGGGAGACACTACGAACAGGAGGGGTTCCCCAGGCTGGATAAAAGGGGAAATGCTGGTATAACGCAGTGAAAAATGCCCCGCTGCTTCCAGCTAGATGTTTGCCGCRTGCATTTTCAGGGGGAATTCAGCATGATCCAAGCAGAAAGCRCTATTAATTAGCAAATACGCAGCTCACGAGGCCTTGAGGGCAGGAGATCTGAACAAGCAGAAATTCAGACTGTGCCTTCATCTATGAAACTGGTTGCGACCTATAGATGCCTCCTGGACCCAATAATCATTTCTAATGAAAATCTATGCTAAAAATTAGGTGAGAGGGAACACGCACAAATAAGAGAAGTGCTGGAGAAACCTGTGCCACAGAGGAAATGTCAGAGAGCCTCAAAAGAAGTGGCAGTCTCCAGCCGATCGCTTTGTAGCCTTCAAAATTTGTTAGTTTCTGTGCTTAACTGAATCAGCTGCCGATGTTTGGGGGGAAATGTCAGCTTCCCGAGACAGTTGTTCTTCAAGGAGCAGATAAGAGCAATTTGATCTTGATTTTAGGGCCATCTCCCTGCTAAGTGTTGCCTGCCAGCTTCCACCAGGCTGATTTGACTAAATGGATCAAGCAGACTCCGGGGAATCTGCGAAAGGCCAACTGACCTCAGGCAGCATCCGAGAAGTGCCGTCATCCATCACGTCGGGCTGGCTGGGGTGCCCATGTCACCTTTTCATTAGAGGGAAAAGGCATTTGATTAAGGTGAATGAGTCATTTCGAGTGGGGAAGCGGGGGGAGGGGGGGGGCGGCACGTTTCGGGGCAGGCGGCAAGCTCAGCAACGGCGCTCAGCCCTTCGCGACATGCTCGGCAGAGCCTTCTCCAGTGGTGTCCCGGCCTCCAAATGAGCGTTTTCCAGCACAAATGGTGAGCGAGGGGCACCCAGGGTGGCCGCAGGGGAGATGCCCTTGGCGTGCAGAGCCCCCGACCAACCCAAGCAGCTCCCTGAAGAGACAAACCAGGCATCAGGACCACCTTTGCGATGTGGCCGAGACCCACGGCCAGGTTTARTGTGCTCTGCCAGCCCTGTACGCCTCCTGCCAGCATCCCCTCGGACAGTTAAAGACGGGATGCTCTGCGGTGACCCTACTTTGCCTGGAGCACTGCAACCCTTGGCCGTGAGCTGGATTTCTCCAGGCAGCCGTCTCCCTGCCAGGCTGCCTCTTTGGCCGGGAGCTTGCTGGAGGAGCTTTGGCGGCTTCCCTTCACCTCACGCTGGAAGGTAACGAGTGCTCTCATCTGCTGTCGATCAGATTGACCCTTCGTGTCCGTCTCCTCACACCTCTCACCTCTCGTTTGCTAATAGCTGCTTTTTGAAAGGCAAACTACTCCGGATGCAAGCACAGCCTGAGCGCTTGGTGGCTTTTACAGCCTCCACTTGTGTTGTTTACCGCATTTGCTGCTCCGTTTTCCTGCAAAATCTCTCTAATTGAGAGAGGAGATATGACGCGCTTCACACAGCTTTTGGTAGGCAGGCAAAGGAAAAGCACTGTTTGGTGCTCTGGTTCTCCTACCGCTCAGCACTCCCCACCCTGGCGGTGGGCAGGTGGACGTCCAGGTCCAAGCTAGACCCGGGCACAGGCCTCGATCCTGCTGGGCGCAGCTGTGCGGGACCCCGGCTGCCTTYGCTGGGCCCTGCCAGCTTGCACGGGCTGCTCGGGCGTCTCCAGCCTGCTGCGTTCCCTCTTCCACACCTTCCTCTTGGGTTTGTGTCGGACTTGATCTCCTCGTGGGAGACTCTCCAGCAGCTTACGGCAGAGAGGGAGGAGGAGGAGGAGGAGGCACGGGATTGTTACCACAAGGATATTAGCTGCCTTCCGGAGGGGCTCAACACGTGATAAAGATGTCAGGTTTGAGCCCAAGTGGATGATACTTCTCCCCGAGTACAGCTGCTTTTAATAGCCCGGCACTGCGGCACAGCCTCCGCCTCCTGCTAAGAAAACGTGGCCGCCTGGCCAAAGATCTTGAGCAAAAATAATTTTCTTTACTAATATTATTTTGGCTCTAACACCAGCCACTGCAAGCACCCTGGGGGCAACACAGGGCACTAATGCAAAGCCCCATCTTGGTGGAGGAGGAAGAACCCTAACACCATCCTCAGGGCTACGGAGAGGACAGTGACCCATCACCACGGGGTGAGTAAGCAGCACAGTGCCCACGGTTGCTCTCAAACGGTGGCCAAGCAGGTTTTCCAGCTGTGGGAAGCAAACACCACCAGCCTGGTAGGGAGTAGGTGAAACCGAGCTCTCCAAGAACTGCTGTTGCCCCACGCCTGGAGAAAAGCAAAGCAAACTCCGGGTGGCCGGTACCTCCCCTGGGCACAAGTCTGCTGGAGCTAAATGACACAGATCTGCTCAGCCCTTGCCCCTGGAGATGCTGCACCAGCAGTCATGAGCACTAGTTTGGAGCAAAACCCGCTTCACCGCCATGCCCTTCAGAGCAACCCTGAGGAGATGAAGGAGCAGTCGCTGCAGAGGTAATGGAGATCAAGTATTAAATGTACCAGTTGCACACACGTTTTTTCCCCTTTCTTTCAGTTAATAGCGAAGATGTCAAGGAGACAGCGCTTTGGGATGTGCTGACGATACAAACGAGGCATTAGCTCTTGTGGGAGAGAGGAGAGGAGCTTTCTAAAGCAACGCAGCCCCTGTAGCTTATTGCCCCAGGAGCACCAGCCATGCCCCCGAGCAACCCCGCACGGCAAGCTGCGGGGACACAGGGTGCGGACGGCCTGTGGCTGACATCCTGGGCACCCACGGGGCCCCGCAGGCAACCCGAGCAGCTCTCTGGGTGCCCGCCATGCCCCAGGGSCACTAGCCCCGGAGCTGTGGTGCCAAGGAGCAGGTACTGGCCCCACACCACCACGGAGGGGTGACCAGCAAGCAGGTGGGATTTGCCTCAAGGCAAATTGACCTGCTGGGGATCTTGCTGCCCCAAGGATGCTCTCCGAGAGCCAAGCAGTCGCTTCAGTCCCAAAAAGCTCTTCCATGTCTCACCTGCTGCTGCTTTCCCTTCCCCTCTCCCAGCCCAGGAAACCGTGAGCAACATTTGCCCTCTTCAGAAGAGATAAACGCGGCCATAGAGAAACGTGCTCCAGCATTTCTGAGGGCCTGCTAACGAGATGCAGAGCCAACATGCTGCAGAAGGGCAGGGTGGCTTCCTGCACGCAGCCTCGACACCTCTGATTAAATCTGGGGCCGAGGAACAGAGCCACCTTCCTCCAAGCTGAAAAGGGTTTGAGGCAGAGATGGAGGGAGGAAAGGTGTCTGGACAGTCCAAATAAATACACATTTTCCAAGAAAACCGTCACAGCAGGAAATATCTGGGTGCTCCAGGGGTGTTTTGCAGCCCCGGGATGCATGCTACTGATGGGTGACAGCCCTGGGAGTGGTACCGCTGCCAGGGCTCTCGTGCTTAGACACCCCATCCCATGGCCCGGGACTCGGCGTCCACAGCACAGCACTGACGTCTCCAGCTGGGAGCAGGCTGGACACAACATTTTTAGAGATTTTTCTTTCTGGTTAGAAAAAAATACCCAAACTCTTCCCAAGCCCTCATCGATTTCCTAGAGTTCTTCGCCTTGGGAAAAAAGACAAGCCGAAATACTGTGTTTGAATGTTTCCAAGATGAAAGTTTGTCTCGAGGTATCTCCTAGATTGGTTCAGAAGAACTCAGGCTGTAAGAAACCCTCTCCCAGTGTAAACATGCTTTCTCCTCCCACGCAAAAGAGCTGTTTAGTTTGACCAGAAACTATTTTTTATCTTAAATTTATACAAGGAAAGGCTGAGAGAGCAGGGTTAGCTCGGCCTGCAGAATAAAAGGCGAAGGGGGGGGGAATCTGGCTGCTGTTTTCAGCTACTTAAGACAGACCCAAGTTGCAGCATGGGAAGTTCCCACTGGGCATAAGAGAAAATCTCCTCCCCGTGATGGTGGTCAAACATCAGGACAGGCACCAGAGAGCAAGGGGTGGATCTGCATCCTTGGAGATACTCAGAACTTGCTGGGACAAGGCCCTGAGCAACCTGGCCGAGCTTTGCAACAGGCCCCGCTTGGGGCAGGTTGGACGGCAGCTCCCCAGAGGGCCCATCCAACCTCCGCCTTCCCGCAAGTCCACGAATTTGCAAAAAAATACAGTTTACAGCTCCAGTATGAACTGGTTTCCATTCCCTGCCTCCCAGCCTCTGGAAAACCCTCAAACCTCGTGAATCCAGGAGGGCTGCCAGTCGCAGCTTGCTAGATAATGCGTACCAAGCCTCTCCTCTGACGGATGGCAGAGGAAACATTCATMATTTCTTTTAACGACAGGTTACAGGGCGCCACGAAGAAGGACAAGAAAAGCAAAGCAAAGCACAGTTAATTGGGCCATCCCAGGGGCTTTCCCCCAGCAATTTCTGGAATAACAAATGCTACTTTTGGCATGCCGGTCTTACATTGCAGGAAGGGAAGGAATAAGCCTCCCTAGGAATCCAGCTGCTGTTCATTTGGGCGTCCTCTGAATTGTCAGTGGCAAATTATGTTATATTAAATCAAATTTGCCTCTTTCTAAAAATAGCTCCCCTACTAGTGTTACAAATAACACTGGATTACCCTAACGGAAAAGCGATTCCTGGGGAACGTCCCCTCTGCCCCCTCCGCCGCTTTGTGCCGCCGCCACCGCGCCGTGCAGCGTGCTCTGCCCCCCGGCCGCTCTCCGCTGCTTGTGTGGGCTTTGCCTTTTTGCACAGAACGAGCACGTTGCCAGCAGCGAGACGTGACTGCAGGACTATTAAAGCAGCTGGGGGAGGATGAAGGAGTGTGTGTGGGGGAGCCGGGCTCCGAATGGCCTCCCAAACCCGCTCCTGGGAATCGGCCAGTTCCGGAGGTGGCGCAGTGTCCCCGAAGCGCCAGTGCTCCCTGGAGGGCTGCGGAGCATCCTGCTGGGACTGGGGGCACGGGGGCTCTTCCAGAGGGATCTGTGAGAGGCAATCAAGGAAAGCAAGCCGGGTGGTTTGGAAGCTCCGCAGGGAGCCTCCTTTTCTGGCTCGTGGCACGGCGGAGCCGGCAGATACCGAGCCCAGCAGCACCGGGGCAGGGGAGCCCCGGGCACCGCAGCCACGGCTCCGTGGCCGGCGGCTGCGGGGAGAGYGGCAGGCTCGGCGGGAGCTGCAGCCCAGCCATGTACGGCCTGAAACGCTCAAGTCAACAACGGCGATGCCAGGCCGGAGCTGGCGAAGGGCCAGGCCCCGTCGGCGAGCGGGGCCGGGGGGGGGAGGCCGCGGCTGCCCCGCGGCCCGGCTCCGAGGCACAGGGAGAGGGCACGTCCCGACCTCGCGCGAGAAGGAAATGCCGCTCGGCGCCCTTGCTGACGGAGCGTGTGGGGCCGGGCAGGTTCCCGGGAATGGCAACGGGGAGAAGAGGGGAGCTGCTTTCCCAGCTTGCTGCCCGCGCTCTGTGGCTTGGCTGCCCGGGAGCATCAACACCGGCCCCTGGCTGCCCCCAGCAGCTGAGGACGAAGGCGCCCCAGCTGCTCGTCCTCCCCGCGGCACGACACGGTGTGCATCCAGGCTCCTGAGCCTCTGGGACACGGCTCCGCGATGGTCCCTCCCCAGGCGCTCCGTCCCCCTTCACATCCTGGCAGTGAAACGTGTCAGGTGGGGGACAGCGCTGTCCCCATCACATCGAGCCAGAGGCATTTTGCCACCAGCCACCCGTGGCAAGCTCAACCCTTAGCCAGGCCTTTTCAGGAGAAGCAGCTTTTGGAAGAGCTTATTTTACAACACGTTTCCCTCTCGCAGCACAACCATCCCAGGCACCTCATCCACCCTCTCCGGGGCTACTGCTGGGCTCTAGCTAGCGATGGAGATCTAATTCTGCAAGAGCTGGGGCAGAACGGCTGCAGGAGATGCTTATGGTGGGCTACTGGCCTCCAAGCACCTGCAGAAGAGCCCTTGCTCCTGCAGAGTGACTCCAGAGCCTTCATCTTTCAGATGGCTTGAAAGCCTTCCTGGGATGCGTAGAGCCATGCCTGGGAGATTTCTGCTTCAGACACCCATTGGGAAGGAGACAGACTGGCTCCTGAGGCTGCAGGAGGTTGCATGCAAGGAGGGAGCGCTCCTGCCATGCACACGCACGCACGCACACAGGAAAGCTGTAGCTTTCTAGTAGATCCGATGTGCATCATGGACCTGAAGCCAGGCTCTTTTCTGCATCCCTCGCTGCCAATTCAGCCCACGAAGAACCACAGTCTTACTCACAACATCTCCCAGGGCAGAAGCAACATGGGTCCCTGCAGGAATGGCATTTTCCAGCCTGCTCGACCCATCTTTTTTAAAGATCAGCCTATTTTTGTGTTGTACTGGGGAGAGGCCCCTTAGGCAGTGGGTGGAGCGTGAATCCCTCCTGTCCCACCGCAACAAAAAGCCAACCAAGTCACGCTCAAAATATTTTCTGCAATTACGTGAGAATGCACTTTTCTGCATTTTGCCTGCCCTGCCATGACCAAACCGGAGAGAGCACACTGGATGCGCCTTTTTCCCTTCTCCCCTCCTGTGATTCATTCGTGCTGCTTTTTTACTACACATTCCCCCTTCTCTTTAACTCCACACAGAGCCCTAAACCCAGCTGTCCAGCCCCAGACTGCTGTCCAAGCACTCCACGCCAGTTCACCTCTCCAAGGCCACGTGCCCGCGCAAGCCCTGCTCCAGCTGGCCCCTTGCCCTGGGCACCTCTTGCAGRAGGTACACGCGTGGCCCTGGCGACACAGTCCCTTCCCACCTGGCGCAGCTGCTTTTCGGCACGCGCGCCCCTGCCAGCTGGTGAGAGCTTCCCATCCCACCTGCCTGGCTCCTCGCAGTCAGCAGCGCTCGGGCAAAGAGAGGCAGAGGTGGTCTTTGGTGCACAACCCAAAACACCACATGCGTACGTCTGCCAGAAGCACCTCGCTGGGCCTCCGCACCYGCCTCTTGGCTGCATGGCATCCTTCCCTGCAGAGCTTTTAAGGAAAGCAAGCAACATTTTGCTACGAGATGCTTTGCTCTCCCTGCCTRCTGGGGATGGAGGACCGGCAAAGCTGGGGAGAAGAGATATCCACTGCCACCATAATCACCTCTCTTACATGTGGCAGGTTTTATCTCCCACATGGCTGGCCAGCAAAATGGAAAGAGGAGGGTTGCTGTAGGTGGCCAGCTGGGTCTCGGGTTGGGCTGTGAATGTACCAACTCCGAGTGTTAACAGCAGGTCATGAAGGTACCTGTGGTGCACAGGCTGAAGGCAGATCTCGGCTCAGCCCAGCCCCAGGGGAATGGAAGGGAGCTCACCCAGCCCGGGTGCTGGAGCTGGCACCTCCTTCAGCCTGCAAGGGCCAAGACAGCTCGGTGCAGACACTAGGACGCATGGAATTTCCCACCTTATTGCTGTTGTCTTTTTGCAGAATACTTTTTCTGGTTGAGTTAGGAACAGGCTGCATCCAAGCTAGGACACCTTTTGAGCAAGACAAGTCCCATCGCCACTGCCATTGCAGGTCCTAGACAGACCACAGCTTGTCTCATGGAAAACTTTCTTCCCAAGTCGAACAGATGAGCACTGGTTAGTCCCACAGCCTGGGATCCTTCCAGGGCTCCCAACTACACCAACTCTCACTTATTAGACCGAGATTTCCCACCGCCAGCAGGGGAAAGCCCTGGCTTTTTCCCTTTGGGAATCCTGTGCCAATGAGTCCCACAGGTTAACTGCACCTTGCATGGGAAAGTATCGCTTTCCAGTAGCTTTGAAATTGCTGCTCTCCCCTTTCATCCTCTGAAACAACCTGAAGAACAAGTTCCAGACAGCCTTTCTATAGGGCTCGGCACGCTAAACACCTCCTGATTATTCCTGCCCTCTAAAGAAAACGGCCACAGTAATTTTTACTTAACGAGAAAGACACCAACGGGCTTTTCTGGACGAGCAACGCAGGGAAACGACTGACTCAGGCTGCACATCTACTGGCCGAAAGGGCATGCGGTTTTATACCAAAGCTGAGAACCAACGCACGTTCACACACCGGTGAAGATACGCCAGCGTGTAGCCTCCGCGGGAATTAGTAGGCTGCATTAAAGGCTGGGTGGCAGCCATGTTCTCAGCCCCCAGGGAAAACGCGATGCCGCCTCGTCCTTCCCGGCCTTTTAATGTGCCTCTTCCCCGGGGCCGAGCCCCGGAGCAGCGCCCACGCACCCCGGCTCCAGCGCCCCAAGCCCCGCTCTCCGAATCTCCCCAAACTGCTCTAAACGCAGCCCAAAGGGCCCGGGCAGGGCCGGGCAGCAGCGCGGGGGGCACCGCAGGAGCGCAGGGCCGGGCAGCAGCGCGGGGGGCACCGCAGGAGCGCAGCCCCGCGCAGGGCTGGCCGCGGGGAGCCGCGCGGGACGGCGAGCGCTGCAAAGTTGGTCCCGGCCGCGGAGGAGGAGGAGAAGGGGCGGTTTGTTCAAAAAGCATCGCTGCCGGCCGGGCTGGGGCTTCTCCCACCGCGGGGTGGGAACCGGCCACCGGGGTTTTTTTCTAGCTCGTTTGCAGAAAGCCCCCCCCACACACACACACAC
>NW_020450706.1:620877-642924 GCF_003343035.1 Apteryx rowi
CTGCGCTGCGCTGCGCTGCGGCGCGGCCGGAGGCAGGCGGCGGAGTTGGCCGGGGCGGCCGGCTGCACCGGCAGCTGCCTCCTCGGCTGCTCGCCGACTTTTTTCTCCTGTGCAGTCTGACAGCTCCGGCTACCCCCTTCTTAAGGTGGAGCCTCGGCGGCGGGCGCGGGGCTGGACCGATGGGCGAGGAGGGATGGCGAGTGGGCCCAGCCTGCGCCGCGGCGCCTGCCTCCTCCGAGACCCGCCGGGCAGCGGGGAAAGAGGAGGAGTTGCGGGAAAGAGCCCCGGGCTGCCCCGGCCGTGGGCTCCCACGGCGCTCCCCGCACCCACGGGCTCCTCCGGGCTCCTGGCCGGGGGCCGCGGTCACGCCGGGACCCCCGCCACGGCGCTTCCCGTCGCCCCCCTCCCTGCCCAGCCCCGGGCTTCCTTAAGCCACCGGGCCAAATTCAAAATAAATAAAGAGGTTAGCGCCGTTTCCAGCTCTTTTATTTATTTATTATCCCCCCCCCCCCGGTTTCGGTAACAATTTCCCCATCTCCAACTGGCCTCGAAGCCGGAAGTGTCACCCGGCACCATGGGGTGTCAGCGGACACGCAAAGGCTGTGCCTGGGCCCACCGGTGCCCCAGCAAGTGAGCGCGATCCCCCCGGGGTTCCTGCCACTGCCACGGCCCCATGGTGGAAACCAGCCTCCTTCATCCCCATCCTGGGGCCCATCTCATCTCTTTTGGTTTCTTTTCAGCCCCGCACCTCCGTCTCTGCTGCTTCTGAGCATTTGCACCCATGGCAAAGGTTGCTCTTCCCTACGGAATGGAACAAACCGCAGAAAACAAACAAACAAAAAATGCCAAAAAAGATAAAAAGTCTTTTTATTTTTTTTCCATGACGCGTATGCCTGCCTGCTTGGGGTGACACTATTTCAGGCATGTCTATTATTTATGTTTCACTATATTTATATTAATTAAAGATGCCATGCATGTACGTAGTTCTCTGACTTCAAGAAAAGCAGGGCGAGGGGAATGACAGCCGAGACCAAACTTTCTTGAGAGAAATAGGCGGCGAGGAGCAGAATATGCAGCTATAGCTGCAGTCCGTGCACTGATGCCATAAAATGTTCCTGCCGTACTCCTGGGCTCTCCGCAGCCCCAGCCCCACTCTCCCTCCGTCATTCCCGGYGGGAAACCTGCAGAGCTGGGTTGGGGCTCCTGGGTGGGGTGCTGAGGATGGCAAGGCCCCTGAGGTCGTGCCGGTTTTAGGGGAGACGGCCCAACGCCAGCCACGGCAGCACGTGTGTGGCCTGTGCTGGGGCAAGAAAAGCATCCCTGTAAAGGACACCGGTCCCTGGGGGCGGGCTGTGGGTTTCCGGTCCAGCAAACAGCAGCGTCTCAGCTTGCAGAGCAATGGAAACAGGTCCCTGAGCTCCTCCGTTCCTGGCCACACCGGCCATCTCCCTTGGGAGACGTAGCCTGTGTCGAAATCTAGCCAAAGAGGGTGATGTCTGCTCCTCCTTGGGAGAGAAGCAGGTCACCCCTTGTTCCCCGAGATTAGCATCTCGACCCCATTCTTGTCCTGTCTGACAGCTCCAGATCACTTCTTCTCCTTCCCAGGAAGGTCTGAACAGGGAAGGCCCCTGGCTGGACCCCCAGTCTTGCCTTCGCCCGTGGGTATCACAGCACACCAACTCGGGGCTGCACAAACTGCTCRCAAAGGATCGGTGAGCAGAGACCTGACCAGAGCTGGTCAAACACCTTGTGCAAAGGCTTCAGCTGGCAGGTGCCTAGTCCTTTCCTCAAAAAAGACCCTACTAAAATATTGCACCAGGTGAAACCTCACCCAGCTCAGGGCTGATCCAGAGGACCTAGCAATGACCCACCAGCCCTAGCCCTTTGCAGGAGCAATGCACATGGGACATGCAACTACCTCCAGCCACGCTCTCTGGCCGGCAGCAGCCCCCTGGGGATTTCCAGAGGGCCGAGAGCTCCTGCAACTGGGAAGTGGCTCTGCATAAGCAGTGCATGAATATTTTTTTCAGAAAGGGAGTTCAACTCAGCCACGAGACCTGCCACTGAAGAAGATGACCAAGCCGGGGTGCCGTACTCCCCTACTCAGCATTGGATTTGCTAATGTTTTGCCCAGGCTATTGGTAAAACACTTTAAGCACAGGCAGATGAAAGAGTTTCACTCTTTTCCCGCATCCAAGTAGATCTTCCTTCCAGAGATTAATTAGTAAATTAAAATGGTAGAAAGACAAAATTATTATGGGTAGGCACGGCCATGGTGACTATGCCTGTCTCTCAGATCTACATGCTGTGTCCCAGTGCATACCCATCTCTATTCAAGGGTTGCAGGCAGTGGATTAATTCCCCCAGATTTCCCTTAATAAGAAAGGTGCCGATGCAAGGGTTTGGGCAGGTGAGACCTACCTGCAGGTGCCCAGTCGCCCCACTTTGCACAGATGCCATCAATGCACCAATTCCCAAGCCTTGGCAGTGCAGGCTGCACCCCAGGGAACAGGAGGGCTCCTTTGCCCCGGGTCTCACCCTGAGCTCCACTGGGCACCCCCGATACATCAGTGGAGCCTGGGTCAGCAGTGACCATGGTCTGGAGATGCTGGGAGCAACCACAAAGCCTCCAAGTGTTGCTTCCACTCGTGGTGGAGGAGTCAGGCGTGGACTCAGTGAAGGAGGAAGGAAAATGCATCGGCATGGGGACGTGGACTTCTCTGCCCGCCGCTCAGGGACCTGTTGGCTTGGGTGCATCCGAGCAGCTGTGAGCTGCATCCCCTGCCCATGTCCAGGCGTTTCGTGTCCTCCTAGCTCACTGGAGCTGAGGCCAGAAGGGAGTGCGCAGATGGATGCAACCCAAAAAGCCTGCAGGCAGTGCTGGCCCCAGCTTGACCTCTGTGGTTTGAGCCTGGCTCTGATTTCCCACCTCCGAGTGCACTCCGTGTTTCATAGTCTCTCCCCTGCCAGGGATTTGCAACTTCTCCCCGGTTTCCATCAGTTTACCAATTAATTTATCTCCCTGATGCACGGTTTACTCCCCGCCACGGATCCCTGATGAAACACCACCTGGGACAGACCTCTGCAGCCACCCACCGGCTGCCCCCTGCCCACGCCGCGGCCACCCGCGGGGCCCTCGGCCAGCTTCGACCGCAAAGCGCTCCTCTGCGCTTTGAAGCTGGGTCTCGCAGGGTGTCACTCTCCAGATTAATGCAAACGATGCACTGAAACCTGGATTGATTAGAGCTGCAGCCCCAGTTTTCTAGCCCTGTCCAAAAAAGCTATCACATTTTGTCTGGCAAAAATTCTCCTTCTTAAATCTGAGTCACTTATTGTTCCTTGTTCTGATGCTCAGTAATTTCTTTTTTTTTTTTTTTTCACTGGTTTTCTCTAGCAGGGCCTAAACACCAGCAAGGAGCTGCTCCAAGCCCAGAACGGCCAGGCAAAGCCCCCTGCCTGCTGGGCGAGCAGTGCCGCAGGCAGAAAGCCCAGGTCCCTGGGGCTCAGGGGGCTTAAACTCCTTCCCTGCCTGCTCTGCACCAGCACCAGCACCCGAGGGAGCCGGGAGCCTGGGGTCTGGCGGGTCTGGCTGCTCTGAAAACCAGCCGCAATCAGGGGTAGACACTGATAGGAAAACCCTCTCTGGCCTCAGGAGGTGTCAGAGGCTTGTGGCACCGCCGGGCTAGGAGCCCACATGCTGTTCCTTACAGCCGCCACACTGGCCTCAGCTGAAAGGTGCCTGCTTTTTAAAATTTTCATAGGATCTGCCAGATATTTGGGGTTGGGGGGGAGGCGAGGGGAGCTGCACCGGTCCCTGAGGCTGCCGAGGGATGGCGCGTGCCCTTTTCCGGTGTGCCACCAGGAGCAGGGACGGTGGGCTGCGAGCTGCCAGCCTGCCCCTGGGCTGCCAGGGGCTCCTGAAGCAGATGGCCTGGCTGAGAAACCAGGGCCGGTCCCTCTGAAAAGCTCAGTGTGTGCCAGGGATTTGCCTTTCTGAACATTTTTCACCTCAACGAGCATTAGGAAAGCATCAGCATTTGCTGGCAGCTCGCAGACCTTTGCATCCAGAGAACATAAATACAGGAGGAGACGCTGGAAAACCACATAGCCACCAGCATAGGGACTGAGTTGCAGAGATTCAATCCCGTGGGAGCCAAGCCACATATTTCTGTGCATACAGAAAGACCAAGGAGCCTATCCTAGTTGTTCCTACCACCTTCTACTCCAGGGTCTTCCCTGCGTCCARCTCACCAGCACCCTGGTGTCCAGCACAACCTCTTGTGCTACCCGTTGTGTGGGGTCAGGCAAGCCACGCTTGCCGCATCAAGCTCAGTTAACAGGGTCTCCAGCATTGCAAAGCGAAGGCGATGATATTGTCTGGGTTTAACTAGCCCTAATATTAAAATGTCAAGCTATCAGGCAGCAAGTTGAGAAGGGGCAATGTCTCATCCAAGACATCATTCTTCCACTGTGCCCCATGGCACGGCATGCCACTCAAATGGGAAGAAAGGGCTCCATTTTAAACAACAGAAAAATATCCAGTCTGCCTAATGTGCTGCAGGTTGCTCTTGCACTGGCACAGAAAGCTGTCAGCAAGTAATTAAAGTAAAATAATTAGGGTGAATAACGAGGGATTCTATCACTGGTTCACTGACTGAGGCACAGAAGCCAGGAAAACCTAATTTTGGGGCCACCCAAAGGGAAGATGGGGGGATTGCTCAGTGTAACAAGCAAACAAGTGTTTAATAGTGTCTTTCAGTCACCTGAACTGGATTCTTATCACATCTCTTCTTGGTTTAACTCTGGCTGACTTGCTCTTGAAACGTTGGTCCAAAGCTACATCCTACTTCTCGAGGCTGAAAGAAAAGACTGTGCTTCTCACATATTTCCTTGGGCCAAGACTACTGCCTCTCAGTGTAACGTYGCAAGGGATGCCAGCAAACACCGAGCATGGGTTTTGCAATAAATGAACTCTGAAAAACTCGACACAGCTTTGCTTCAGGTGCCATTGCATTAGCGCATGCTTCTGGCACGTGTGAGCAGGGACCAGAGGTGCTTGGCTGTGCGGTGCCCCTTCCGCAGGTAGCATGGACTCATCAAGCATCCCGAGTGCTGTTAAAGAGGTTTCTCCAGACATGACCTATTCGGCAAGCAGAAATGACCTTGCTATGTCCCATTACTAGGAGTCTCGGCAGAGGCTTGACTAGTTCGCTCTGTCGCTAACTCAGTTACAGTGCCATCTCCCTTGCCTGTCCTCTGTTACGCAGACCAAGAAGGAACCCCTAGCAATTGCAACTCGATTATTTTCCTGAGAGTATGATGGAAAAAGGGAACTGAAGAGCCCATTACGGCTTTGAGTAATGAGCAACGCAGCTGGGATACAATTAAAATAAGCCCAGACTCCCACTGGCCCCAGCTCTTGGTCCAAAGACAAGCAGGCTGCTTGGAAAGCGATTCATCTGCCCTTCTCGTCCTCCCCCCCTCCRTTATTTCTCATTGATGAGAGGAAAGATGACAAATTTAAGGGGGGGGGAGGAGAAAAAAAAACACTTGAGAAACTTCCAGGCTGATTTTTTTTTACAGCTTTTGTTCTTCTCTGTCGCGGTCCCCCAGGGACGGGCCGTGAGAAGGACATGCTCTCTCGCTCCTGCCGGCAGGTGGTCGCCAGCATTATATTAACTCGCAGTAAGACAAGYCGGGCAGCCTGAAGAGCGACAGATTAGGCTCCAAATTAGAAAATGCAGGGGGGACGGGATGGTCCTCGAAAGGGACTCACCYGTGGGGCCGGGAGATGCCAACGCTGCTGCGCCGGCCGCTTCCCAGGAGCCGGGGAGGTGAGGGTCCTGTGGCTCGTGCAGAAGAGGCCGAATGGTGCAAATCTGCAGCCCTGGGGACCACCCCGTCTTCATGGAGCATGGCCCAGCCGGGGGTGTGGGATTTCAGTTTTCTGCCCTCTCCCAGGGCCTCGAGGAGTAGCTGTGGATGAGAGGAGGGAGCAGAGGCTGCTGGCAGGTTGGGCACCTCTCCGCAGGGCATCGCGGTGCCAGGAGCTGCTGTTTGCAGCCAGGTTATGCATCTTGCTAGACGGGACAGCAAGGCCTCGAAATGTCCCACACCCCTAGGCTATCCCTTCCCACCAAGCTTTTGGGGCCAGCTAGCTCGGCCTGCAGTAATGCAAGACAGACAACAGCTTGGACGCCTGTCTGTTTGAATTAACCTGTGTTTTTCCAAGGAGCTTCACATAAATGGAGTGGTCTTTTCCCAGCTTCCTGTGACCTCCCGCCTGGAGGTGCTGTGCGCGTTGGGGTGGAAATGGCAGTATCTCTGCTGCTTGGTGCCACTCGGGGATTTGGCGCTGCTCGCCCCATCCCAGCTCCACAGTGATGCCGTGGAAGTTTCTCTCTACTCAAAGCTCATCCCTGAGTTGTTCCCATTGTTCCCAAATTCCTCCACTGAATTATTCATTTCTGCAAGCTGGTATTCATCTGCACGCCTTTTGCCAGTGGTTCGTGACGAGTCTGGCATTTATCGCTCCAAGTTTACCAGCAGCTGGGTCATGCTACGTGTCCTCTTCCTCCAAGGCACCGGGAGCTGCACTTCCACCACAGAAACTGTGAGTRAGATATGCCTTCTGCACTTATC
The DNA here is from genome assembly GCF_003343035.1 of Apteryx rowi. NCBI lineage: Eukaryota > Metazoa > Chordata > Aves > Apterygiformes > Apterygidae > Apteryx > Apteryx rowi. The sequence continues at coordinate 627,520 of NW_020450706.1, forward strand.
CTTCAACAGGCATTCGAATTTATTTGGCCTGATCTCCAAAACACTTGTGATTTTATTGCAAATCTCCCTGTATTTGTGCCTTTTGTAAACATCTACATCCCGGGGCTGACTGAATACCTGTGAATTGGGCTTTACTTTTTTTACTTTTCTATCGGTCCTTCACAATGACATCTGGGCATCTTCCAAGGAAAGTATCATTCAATGGGACTATCTCTGTTCTCTCATGCCTCCCCCAGGAAGAGGTGTGCAAGCAGTGACAGCTCTAGTTTTAGCTTAACATCTTTGCTGCCACTTTATATTTTGTTGAAGTGACACAGTCAGTACATCATACCTTGCATCAGGAGGGGAGGGAATCTCTCCCTGTTCCAGAGCAGACTTTATGTCTGCAGAGAGAAGCCTAAATGTACCCGGCAAGCAAAATTCCCCTGCCCTTTCCTGAACTGCAGAATGCAGTGCTGTGATGTTAGGCAGGAYCATGCTCTGGAGGGTGAAATATTTCTGATTTTGGAATCCATGGGGCTGGCATCTTACAGGCTAGAGCCCTGGCAGAGTGCAAACGAGAGCTGCAATGACGCAGTCRCAGGGAATACGCTGATCAGTGCCAGCATCAGCTTTCCAAGGCAGGCTGCGCAGCTCTTGCCTAACCCCAGCTCCCGCGTGGAGCCAAGAATCGGTGCCTGCTGTCGGGGAAAGATGGTGCGAGTGAGTCAGGGATTTGTGCRAAGCAGCGTTTTCCCTGGAGGCACGATACAGGAGGAACCATGCTGAGATGGCGAGCAGTGGCAAGGAGCCTGCAAGCCGAGGGCTCCCTCTGAGCACAGGCTCTCAGCATATGCTCAGGAAACCTGGGTAGGATGAAGCTGGATGGCCGAGGGCAATTCGAGAAGAGCCTGGCTGGTGCAATGGGCTGAGTCCAGCATCAGGAGTGCCCACAGGTGCTGGGAGAGAGCTGCTCTGCTAAACATCAGCACTGTCTTGCTTTCCTATCCTGCGCCTTTGAGTGATCTTCAGTCATCTGAGGAAGATGATGACAACAGTGGAAACGCAATGGTTCAGAAAGAGGTAGCGCCTTACCTACCACTAGCTATCAGCAGARAGTGCTGGGTAGGGCTGGGCTCACGACCTAAATGCCACCTTTCCCGTTCATATCCCAAATATCTTTCCCCCAAACCAGTATCTTGCTGGTGTGAATGTAGATCAAAGACAAGAGGAATGCTTCTGTGTAGCCATAAAAAAAGATGCTCTGCACATCTACTAAAGTTGRTGTGATAGCATGTTATTAAGACATTTTTAAAATTGTGCTGTAGACTACTGTATCTGTGTTCCCAGCAGTTATTTTAACTCAGCTAAAYAGTACAGTGGAAAAAACACACTTTCACCAAGATATATGGAAAAAAACCTTAAGTGCAGAGATATCCATGTATCATCTGCAACTTCAAGTGGTTCATGTTGTTGGCTGCAGTTCATTAAACACACTTCAATACCGCTGGGCAGCTCTAGGAAGTTTTCAACAGGAGATGGGYGCTGGAAGGAGGACGAACAGGAAAAGAAGGTGAAAAGCACAAAGCAAATTGAAAGAGCGATGATGAAACTCCACAGTGATGCCTAGATGTTACTGTACACAGCCCTTGGCACATCCCAGTTACTGTTTGAGTTGGCAGAGTTGGGCAAAATTTACAATGTGGGTGTATATATGGGCACAGACACAGCAATGGCCATGGGCTAAAGAAGGAGTCGCCACCTGCATGAGATGTTAATGCAGGTCTCCAAGCTGTCAAAAAACCAGCATGTCCCCTTCCCTGAGCTGTGTGAGCCCTGCTCCAAGTCCATGGTCTGCAGAGAGTGCAGCTCAGGAGCTGCGYGCGTTGTGAACAGAGCAGAGTCAGTGCTGCTTGGCATGGGACAGTAGCTAGGATGGAGTTAAAGAGATATTGAGAGCATTTGAGGCTAGTAAGGTTTCTTCCCCTCCCCCCAATTTCCTGCGTATCTTGCCCGCATCCCCCCTTTCTCTCTTATAATGCAATTGAAGTCAGCAGGAGGTTTCTTGACAGCAGTCAGGTGTCTATGCATTGCAAAGGTGGCAACACGGGATGCAGAAGCMCGGGCGATCCCAGGAAGCCAATGTAAAAAGCAAGAGCATGCAGCTCAATCCCTTGCAGCCAGGAACTGTCTTATTTTCAGAGAGGACAGAGTCATTTTCCTTGGGCTGTGAAGTGAAACCCTTCTCCTCTAAGTCAGGGTCGGCCCTGGCTCCATGCCTACATGCCTCTGGTACCTATGGCAGGGGTGGGGTTTGCTCTTTGGACTGTGCAAGGAAAACTCATGCTGTGACCTCAGCCATGAAGAGCTGGAGGAGCCTTGTCTCCATCCAGCCTTCCCCTCTCCACGTGGTGGACAGGAGGACAGGTCTGTGGAGGTGCAGCCTGCAGACATGCGAATGGAGGGCTCCTGGGCCTGGCTACCTTCTGCTCTCAGCTTGGGCTGCTGTCTTGCTCAGAGCATGCTGATAAGACCAGGGAAGCAAGTCAAAGAGCTGTCAGGTGTTGTTAGCAGTGTGACATCTCTTAATAAGGCCCATCTGGTTGGAAGACACTAGATCCTGCAGGATTTCTGCAGGCCTGATGGAGGATGCTTTTGCCAAGCTTTTACAACCAGCATTAATAAACACAACGGGGCGGCATTTGGCACCATGAGCTGAAACTTCCCAGCCTGAAGTAGCTGAGACTAAGAAAAGCCAGAATTACAGCAAAAATCCTTGCTGCAGAACAGAGCTCCTGGAGAAATCATTCCATTTTCTGGGATGTGTGGATCCCATACAGTTTGCATCAATTGTTTGAGGGTCACTTCTTTCAGTGTAACTAGTCCCCAGAGAGGTCCCTACCTCTTTGTAGGTGCAGACACAGACTCAGCATCTTTAACCCAGAAGTGCTGGTTGGGCTGCCCAGGTTTCCTACAAGCCTTTCTTCTATGAGGGGCCACAGGGCAGAGCAATCTCAGCCTCCATCCTTTTTTTTTGCCTGGATTCCTACGGCTGCAAGGACAAGGGTGGCTCATGTTATGTAATGCGGATAACCACAAGGTGAAAAGTACTGTCCTCCGGAACCAGGGATTGTTCTTAAACTGTAGGAATCAAACATGACATGACAAAATTATACCTGATACAAAGGGAACATGTATTATTCAGACACCTGGCACTTTCAAAGCAGGATGTCACCATTTAGAAAGTGTCCAAGAGGGAACAGCCGGACCCGTAGGTGTATAATAGCTGCACAAAAAGCCCATGTGATTCAGGAAAATGCCACATTTTAGGAAGATGAAAAGATACAGCTGAATTGAGTCTCTGCAGATGAGTCACAGGGGTTTAGGGAACATACTAATGGGTGTTTAAACTAATCTGTAAAGCCTGGATCAGTTCCGGCAGACGTTTGGGTGCTGCAGGAGTATCGTTCCATCCTTCTAGCTCTGCCGCTTATTCCCTGGCTTCTTCCGCCAACGCCAGCAGAAATGGCGGCTGAGCAGAGAGCTGAAACGAACACCACAACACCATCGGTGCAAGTGGTTGTCTCTCCACAGGGTATCTTTCCCTGAAACAGTGGGTGCAGAAGGGCCCGTGACATGGCCAAGGGGTCTCCCTGCAGAGCCGAGCCAGGCAGATGTTGTGTGGGCCAGCATGGAGACTCTTGGCTTGCGAGACGCAGCAGGCTTTGTGCCTCTGAAATGAGGGTCTTCAGTTTCGGAAAAGGAAGAAAGGGGCCCACTGACAAATGCCTCGGACTGGAGCACCAAAGCATGTGTTCCCCAGCTGGACGTATTGGTGTGAGCTGAGCTTTGCTGGGACAGCCTTTGCCCAGGAGCTGGAGACCTGCAGAGCTCATGGGGAAGCACAGAGGAGATGGTTGCCWTGTGGGGGCAGATGTACCAGGGCGGATCTGCTTTTGCACTCATTAATAAAGGAAAGGCCTTGTTTTTAGAGAGCCTGATCCACAAGAGCACTTTTCCAATCCTGTTTGTGACTGACAGACTTTCTGCTTCAGCACTCTGCTACGTCATTTAGGGCATGAGGGAGATGAGGAGTGATGAAGCTGAGGCGGTACAAGATGTAGCCATCCCCAAGGCACATCTGTCTTTGGTCATGAGAGGATGCCTCTTGTCCGCACTTTTTTTGTTCAGGGCTCAGCCATTGCGCTGCCCATCAGATTTGAATGTCGCAGGTGAGACGAGCTGTTCTGAGCGTCGGAAGAGGAACGGGCAGTGAGGATTGTGCCTACACTGCCAGAAGGGCTCCTTGTACCRTGTGGACAAGGAGGTGCAGAAGAACAACTTTTTGATGGGGCCACCAGGAGACAAAGCTCTGCCTCAGCTGAGAGCTTTGCTGACCCAGTGCTGTAATGGAGGTGCAAGAGCTACGACACCAAGAGGGTGATGTGGGTCTGCAAAGATGCTGGCCAGGTTAGCAGACAGAAGCAACACTGTGAAAGCRGAGGAGACTGGCCCTAGAGAAGTGATTTCTCAGGGGCTGGTTAGCACCAGGGCTGGAGCAGAAACTTGTCACCCTACTCACCTCGGGCATTGGCCCCGCTCATGGACACTGCCAAGGGAGTGCAGGGTGGTTGCCAGCACTGGGATTTCTGCCAGGGTGCGGCCTCCTGGTGAGGGCACGGTTGTCTGCAGCAGGGGCATTTCTCAAAAGCGTGCTCCTGCTCCTGAGAGCAAACTCAGGGAACAGCTTTGATGGGGTCCCAGACCCGCTGGTGGGTGTGTACGGAAAGAGCAGCTGGCGGGGCATTTGTGCCCCTGAATGGTGGGAGACAGTGCCAGGAAGCAGGCACAGCTGCCCTGCAGGACCTCTGCAAAGCCGGGCCGTTCCCCAAGCTTTGCTGCAGAGCAAAGAACAGTCCCCTGGGTGCTTTGGCCTCTCTTCAGTGAGCGAGACTAAATTAGCCTCATTAGAAATCCTCTTAGGCTGAGTAATCTGGACAGCTAGGCTGCAGGAGACACCAAGGGGTCTCTGCTGGGGCAGAGCTGGCCAGGAGGTTTCACCCACGGCAGGCCACACGGTGCCCACTGGCGAGGACACGGGCAGCTCACAAAATCAGAAAAGCTTTATGGCCCTGATCCTGCACGCACCTGCAGATGCCCTTAGCTCTATACCTCCAAGCGGCCCTCCTGCCTCCACTGCTAAATGCCAGGTATGCAAAGGTGGATGTGCCAAACTGGAAGGTCAGGCACCCACTAAAATTTGCCCTCGCTGGTGCTGCTTTTTGTGCAGGTAATATTACTCAGTTATAAAGATCTCTTCAGACTGCTTGCTTTTTTTGTTTTGTTTTGTTTTTTGTCCAAGGGCTGGTCTGAACAGGAAGTCTTCTGCCTTGCAGGCTGGAATGCTCTTCGGCGCGAGTGATAAGAGGAATCGTTTAAGTGTATACTTCATTAAATCCCTTAAACTCCTGAATTAAAATACGGATGTAGGATTTAAGTTTGAAGGTTTTGGAGCAGATATTTTTGTTATACATCATCATTCATGTCATGATTCTAAAATATTTTGAAGGCCTGTATAAATAGCCTTTTGATCACCTTTTCTCAGTTGGCTCTTGCTTCCCTGTATTTCACAACTGCCACACTGAAGAGAAACGCGTACATCACTTGGGAACCTTTGTTTTTACTTTCACCAGGCCTAAGTGTTTGTGCTCTTGACAGTGTTTCCAAGAGAGATGCTGTCAAGAACGCTTACGTACATGCAAAGTTATGCACAAACTCAGATCCTTTGCTGAATTTCACATTTGCCAGGTCAAAGGCCTCCGTGATAAACATCGCTGTACTGCAGCCCTTGATCGCCTCTGATCAATGACATCTGTCTACCATCAAAATTTCCCCTTGCAAATTTTGAAGTTAGTTATCCTCTGACTTGCGCTGAAGATTTTTGTGGGTTGGTTTGGTCGCTGCAGATCCCCTGCTGCGTCCCTGCAGTTTTGTGTCAGTGGCTGCTCTTTGCTTTAGGTTGATGGTGTTGCCATGTTGCAGAAAATGTTCTCATTGAATGAACGGAAATGAAGTACACATGGGGGTGCATTTAGTCCTGTTTTGCCAAAATGCCCTACAAAGAAGTTTGTGGACCTCCTTCAAGACTTCTCTCCCAGCCTGGATGCAGTTGCCCTAATAACCTGGGTTTGAATCATGCTAGGTCATGACGTTCTACAGAAGCCTGTTCTGCTGATGTTGTCCTGGTGCTACTGGGGTGTACCCCCACTGCAGTAGTGATCTGTTTTGAACCTCATTTTAGATGTGTGTGTGTGTACGTGCATATCCATTTTTCCTTGATTATTGGAGAAGGCAGTTCTGGTCTTAGAGCACCTGTCCTCCTGCAAAATCTGATTCAAGTCCTGACCTTCCCTGCAACGTCACACAGTTCCTCGGGAATAGCACAGCATTTGCAAGGAGCTCTCCGAAAATAGCCGATCCATCTTCCCCCCACCCAGCATTGCTGGCACACCAATGGCAAGGCTTTCGTGCAGTCTCCACCAGGCTGCAGGAGCCAGCTGGCCTGGTGGGTGCCCCCAGTGATGGATCACTGCTACCAGAAGAGTTGGGGTGGGGTGACCAGCGTGGKGCACAGATCGGTGGACTGAACAGATTGCTCCCTAGCCCTGCCTGCGCAAACATGGGATGGGTTAAGAGGAAAACACTTTGGCCCAGYCTGCCTGCGATGGCATCAGGCCCTGTGTGGGAGAGGAGCTGAGACAGCATGTGGTGCGTAGCCCGAGGGGAAGCCGTGAGTTTGCAGGGCCACAGCGTGCATGGATGGTGGTTTCCTGAGCATCAGTCAGATACACTCAGACTGCCAGGACAAAATTGTTGGCACCAAACCTCAGTCRCATTGCTGGGATTTACACCGTGCTCTGGGCAATCGTTGTGTCAAATCCATAACTCCCAGCACRTGAAACAGGGGAATTTTAATGACATTTTCAGTGGAGAGAGAGAGGCAGAAAGTAGGCCAGAAGCTGGTTCCCACCTTGACAACGTTTGGSTATTACTGAACAAGTTGGGGCGACTTAGGGGGAATCATTTGGTGTGCCCCCAAATTCTCCTGCTCACCACAAGGCTCGCAAGGGACAACTGCGAAAGAGAGGTGGGCGACTGACCAATGGAAGATGCTCTGAGGTCTGCACYCTAAAAACAGTGGCCAAAAGCCAGAGGCCGGGGCAGCTCTGACGCTCACAGAGGTTTTTAAAGCTACATAAAGAGTATATTTCTATTAAAAGACCTTCTGGGTCTAAGATGCGAATCCACAACCGCAGCCAGCCAGCTTGTCTCAGTTTCAGCTTAAAAACCTCTGCCGTCAGGCTGCCTGGGCTAGTGTAGCAGCCACTGGGAGATGAGAAACATTTGCCATATGCTGAGGGATTACTGTATAAAAACGAGATGCTTGGCTGCACTCCAAGGTACAAGGTTTCCAAATAGAGTCTGAATCCTGGACAGAAAAGTTCCAACTAAATATAGCCATGACAGTCTCAGAGTTGACTTTTTTGTTGTTGTTGAGTTCACTTAAAATAGCCCAGCAGCGGGTTTTTGCCCTTTCAGTGAGGAGGCAGGTAAAGGCATGTTTACAAATGGAGGTACAAGCAAAACGAGTTGGTGGGATGGGGGTTCTCACCCTTTTCTTCCATCCGCCCCGAGATGCTCTCCCACCACGGGAAGGGCAGAGGGTGCAGTTTGTCCCTCCTGGGCTGCCTCTGCCACGCAATGAAGAGGAGGAGGAGGAAGGCCCCAGGGCTTCCTTTCAACCCTGCATAAAGTGAGGCAGACCGACATAAACGGTGGCTTTGCCGAAGCGGTATTTTTGGAGGATATTCATCCAGGCACTCCCAGGCCCCCCTGTCCTTGCAGACCAAAAGAGAAGTTTATGGTAGACTCTGTGGGGTCGTAACTAGCCATAAGAAATAACCAGGACTTTCACTGAAGGTTAATCCAGGTTTGTCTGTGCTGCCACCAACCTGCCTCCCTCCTCCCCAACCCCAGGAAAGCCAGTTCTGGCCGCTTCTTCCTCATGCCCTGCTCAGGGAAGGGAGTTTCTGCCCAAAAAGCAAACAGCATGGCAAGGAACCAAAAAATAGTGAGGAAAGAAGGAAAAAAACAGGTGGCTCAGGAGGAGCAGCTTTGCCCAGCCGCATGGCTAAAGCTCTCAAGAAATGCAGTAGGCCACTGTGGAGGATGGAAGCAGGGCTGTGGCTGTGYGGGAAGATGAGAAAGATTCACCTGTTTTTTAACGTTTAACATTCCTGGGCCGGTGGCGCTTGCTGTGACTGGCAGCCTCCAACCAGCCAAGGAAGAGGAAGTCAATGGGTGCCAAGAAAGGTGAGGAATACAGCACCTGCAGAAAGGATGAAGCTTTCAAGGGGACTCATTCTCACATAACAAGTTAAAAAGAAGAAACTTTTCAGGGCGATTTCAGCAGAACTTGTCACATTCAGAGGCTGCTGAGAGCTGGAATTAGAAACCAGACCGCAGTGGGGATTGGAGACGGAGAACAAGCCTGCCAGAAGATGGTGTTTTAACTTAAAAAAGGCGATTTGGATTTGCTGGGCTGCCGGTCCGGATCACACATTTTTGAGATGTGGGCTGCATTACTCAGMCGTAGACCCGCTGGCGAATGCAGGAACAAAATCAAAGACCAATGCCAAGACAGAGCCTGCAAAATGCCAAGTGATGGATTTGCRGAGGCTCTGCACAAGCGACGCAATGGTCCGACTGCAACATCAGCAAACCGAGCCCTCGGCACTCTTGCTTTTGGCCGGAGCAACTCTATTCGCAGGAAGTGAACGATTTTACAAAAGCCCGTAGAAAAAGAAACAAAACATAAATATCTGGGACAGGAAAGCGGTTGTCGGATGTACTCTTCATGCTGAGTGCTGCAGTGCAAATGAAGAACTGCTTGGAGGAAGCGTTCAAGAGAAAGTTGAGTGAACTCGTAGCTCGAAACACAAACAGGATCACCATTACTCATGAGCCAGCCACTTTTGCCGGAGGCAATAGGACACTGAAACTTGGTTAAAGAGTTGGCAGAGAAGATTCCCAGCAAAGAGAAAGCAAGACGCCAAAATCTGCTATATTGTCAATAAATTTAATGAGAAAAGGGACGTGAGGCAAGCTTCCTGCGTGTGTGTTGTCTTGCACAATACCCACAAGAGCTTTCTCACACCTTTGCATTGCAGGCAATATTTTACTGAAGGGTTCACAGTTTCTATGACAGATGATAGGAGTATAAATTAACCACGTGCCTGACACAGGCCTAAAATGAGGGCAGCTCTAGAGAACAGCGGACTTTTGAGAGCGGGAAGTACTGAACAATCAAAAGTTGTCCAAAAGAAAAAAACCTTTAGCTCCGGTGTTGGAACTGGGGATAGGGGTGCTTGTAAATTCTTATAAAAAAGGCAGAAAAGCAGACCGAGGTGTGAATCCCTCCGCAGAAACGAGGAGCTGCTTGGAGGGAGAAGTCTGGCTCTGCAAAATTAATGTTCCTAAACAACGGCATTGGGGAGGTCAGCAACGCGGGGGGGTGGTATGGCTAATAATAACAAATAGTGCCAGAGTTATACCTTACATAGATAAAACCACTGCTGGAATCAGCTTTCTAAAAGCCCAGGGAAAAACTTTTGTTTAATTTATGGGGCTCGGGCTATATTTAGCCAGCAGATCCTTGGGGTTTTATCTGGGATCGCTGCTCCACGCAAGCAGCTGGAACATTTTAATTGTTTGTTGCGGGGTTTGTTTTTCTGGAAAGGGGAAAAAAGAAAGCAGGTGCTCGGCTCGGACCCTGCCGGCCTCCTGACACCCTCCGCAGTGATTCATGGCAAGGGGAGAAACAACAGGAAGAGCAGGAGGAAGATGCTAAAACRCTGGGGCCCGGGGCAGAGCGGCACTCGCTGCCGTGTTTGGGGGCCAAAAGCGCCCCCAGGGCCCCAGAGCAGCTCTCGGGCACGAGGGCGTCGAGAGGGTCCCCCCATTTCTAATCCAGCTGGGGACACACGTGCCCCCGGCAAGCTGCCCGGCGGGGCTGGCCTCCGCGGGCCTCGGCATGGCTTTTTACCCTCGTGGGGGCACTTTTGGGTCCGGTGCGGGGCGGGATTTTTCAGGGCGAACCCCTGGCATCCGCTGGTGCCTCCAGCCCCTTTTGGAGGGTGGCGATCGGTGCAGCAGGAGCAGGGGGGTTTTTCCAAGCCCTCTCAGGCCACGGCCGCAGGATGAGCCCCGTCTCCCGCTCCTCTCGTTGCTACAGCGATTTAAAAATAGCCCGCCTGGTCTGACGAGGGGAGATCGTTGCCTTTTTCCAGGAAAGTGAGAAATGCTGCTCCGGGCCCTGGGAACGCAGCCGGCTTTGGTGGGGGTTTTATTTGTTAGGAAAGCCCTTTGGTATCTGCCTCGCGCGGGGAAGTGAGAGGAGCCATCTGCTCCGGGGGGAAAGGCGGTGTTTACACCTCTGCGCGCCAGCCAGGGCAGAGACGGGCTCTCCGCGCAGCCTCTTCCCTCCGCTCCCGTCGTGCTGCGGCGACCGCGGCTCTGCCCGGCCCCGATGATTAATGCAGCGGTGTCCGTTTAGAAAAACACTCTCTCCGCCGCGCCGGGATCTCCCGCGGCGGCTTGGAAATTCCCCCTCTCGCCCGCGGCTGACACCAGCCAGCGCGGCGGGACGGCGGCGGCAGCAGCGAGAGCCGCGCGCCGGAGGAGGCCGGGGGGCCCGCTCCGACGTCACCCCAAAACGCGGCCCCTTTCCGGCGCCTTTCCCCAGTTCTGGGGCCTCGCGGCCGGCTGCTCGAGCCCGTGCCACGCGGAGCCCCGACGCGCGGCGCTGGGCCGGCCCTCGTCCCCGGCAGCGAAAGCCGCGCGGSAGGGCACCGCCGGTCCCGAGCACCCCGGGTGGCGCCTGGGGCCACGCGTCTTTGGCCTAGCTCGGTTTGCGGGGCGCCCCGGCAAAGCAGGCGCCTCGCTCCGCACGCGAGGGGAGGTGTCTGCGAGGAAGCCGCGAGCTAAGGAGGCAACGAAAAGCGAAATGAAGCGACCCGGACCTGTGTGCGCCCAAGAGAAGCTCGCTCGGGCTTTCTCCAGGCGGGCACCGAGGGTGCAGGCAGGGCCTGTGGCTGCCGGCGCTGGCATCTGAACGGCTTGGGAGAACCTGGGCTTGGGATTGAAGGGAAACCTTTGAAGAAAGACAAGAAAAAGCAACCATTTTTGACCTTACATATATATATATATATATTTTTTTCTTTTTTCTTTTTTTCTGTGTCAGAGCAAATCTTTCTCAGCTGGGTCCCCCCCGACAAAAACAAGCCGCAGGCTTTGTGCTGGGAGCCCAGCTGCCTCCCCTTGCCACCGCCGGCCGGCGTGCCGAGCTAATTTTATCCTCTGCGGGCCCCCCCCCCCATCTCCTGGAGATTGTCCTGTTGCAGCCAGCGAGTGCTAGAAAATAGCACATCGCCCACTCATCCAGCCTCCTTCTTCAAGGAAAATATTTATATTATGCCAAAGAGAGGGTTTCCATGGCAGTGATGACTTTAGCACTGTCGCCTTGGTAACCACTTGAGGCCATCTTGAACCATTTGAAAATACCCTTCATAGACAAATAAGGAGAGCGCGCCGCAAGGCCCCGCTAGCACCCTGCGCTGCCCCTCGCGGCGGCTTTTTCCTCTCCCCTCCAGCCAGCTCGCTCCGTTCGCACCTCGCCCGTCCTGGCGGGCGCCCTCGGCCCGGCGGCGCCCACCTGCGTGCACCGCGGTGGGGCAAGACGGCCTCGCAGCAGGGCGAGAGGGGGACGGGACGGGCGGCGCTGGGGGGACAGGCAGAGGGGCGCGCGCAGCCCCGGTGCCGCCGGAAACACGGACGAACCGGTGCCTTACACCCACAAGGCTTTGGCAGGCCACCTTCCCCAGCCAGCACCTGACCAGACATCTCTGCAGAAATCCTCCTGCTGGCTCTTCGCTAGCGTAAGAGGTTGTCTCTGCTGGAGACCCACAAGCAACCTCATCCGTCGCTGGATCCAGAGCTTGCAATGTCAAACGGCTGCAGCAATGCTTCCAGGTGCCAGCTAACTGCTGAGGGCCACCCATGCCTCCCCAGCCGCATGGGGCCTGCTTTCACGGGGACACACAGGTCCCATGCCTTTTTGACAGCCCCTATGTGCAACGAGCTCCAGGTTTCTCCCAAGATGTTGTCAAAATCTGAACCTCCTGCCAGGACTGCCTGCTGGCGTCAGATCGCTCATTTGGGCTGGCAAAATTAGCAGAGGGCCATCCCCTCCTCTGCATCATTTGCCTCCTGCGTGGATCATTCCCCAGGTCCCATGGTTTAGTTGACCTAATGCTAACATTCGTTCACTGTCCAAGTCTGCAGGAACTCTGTCACCAGCTTCTTGGCCATCTGGCTCTCAAGGACACAAGGAATATGTCAAGGAATATGAAGCTTTCAGAACAGACAGACCATGAGCTCCAAAATGAAGCTGTCAGTGGCAGGTACAGCCAGCTATGTTGTGTGTTCAAACTACAGGATCATTTTTTCAGATTTTTGTCTTCTGGTTTGCTCAAAAAATATTAGTCGTCTTCTTAATTTGTTTTAGGTCAATCCAAAAAACATTTTCTTCCTTCTCCCAGAACTGCCTCCACACTGGAAAGTCAGTTATTCACCAAGCCAGAGCTCTCTGCCCTCTGCACCCAGGCTCATCTCTGTAGTTCATCTTCTGCGCTGAGATGCTGCTGTCTGCCCACGTCCCTCCTGCCCAGACTCCTGCCTCCCTGCCCGCACTGGTCCCTTCGCACCACTGCTGCTGGCGTGCCTGTTCCCAAGCAGTGAACTCTGGTCTGCTCCTTCCTCCCCGCACACGAGGACTCTCAGGCTGTTTTTGCCCGGCTTGTGCCTCGTCTCCTCCTCTCACTCCACACTCTTCTCTCCCCTTTGCTATGCTGCTACCTCTCCTCCCTGCACTGGCCCAACGAAGTGATCTCCACACATCCCACTGCATATATTTCTGCTCACAGAGCTGTCAGGGAGCTGTTTGCCCTCTGCTCCTTGGGTTGTCATATGGGAAGAAAACATTAAAATCCCCATTCTGCTCTGTGCTTGTTTAATGTCTCTGGACCTCTCCACAACACCTGGGGAAAGCTGCTCTGCTCCAACCCCAAGACGGGTGGCATGCCATAGTCCCACATTGCTTTTCGTTCAGCAGATCCAGCTAGAGCATCCCCAGATCACCCATGGCCATAATAATTCAGCTAGGAACAACTGCTGTTTTGCCATGGAGAAACAGCCACGCAGCACTCTGTCCCTCCACATCATCCCAACTGTGCATCAAGGCTCAGTGCTGGAGCTCAGGTACCTCACGTCTCCCTGGAGAAGAGCAGTCCCATGTCGGCACTGCTCACGTGCCTCGTGGAGGCACAAGGGGCGTTTCAGGGTGAGATAAGGACAGACTGAGGAGGCTCAGCATGTGACACTGCCCAGGGATTTGCAGCCACCCATCTGGCTGAAAAAGACTGGTTGTGTTCGGAATTAGCCTGGCCTGAGGGCTTGAGTTTGCATGTGAGCCCTGATGTCAAAACAGCTTAAGACTGTGGTTTCAGCCATCCCTGCAACAGCACAAGAGCAGCTCCCAGTGCGGACACGGTAACCCACGTTACCCACCCATCCTAAGAAGCAGGATTTCAAGCAGGGCTGGGTGCGCTAGTGGGAACAGCAGTTTTGCCCTGGTGCTGTCAAGAAGCCTGAGTCCATGTAGTGATGCTCTTACCTGAAGGATTTGGGGTAAAATAGGAGTGACTGGGTCACGAAGCAGCCAAGTCACCCCTCACGCACAAGCAGCTTTTCAACCCTCCTCACAGTGACAGCAGGAAGCTTTTGGACTCTCTGCTTTACTGCACGTGAATCAAGCAGTGCAGAGCTCTTTGGCTCCAGCACAGGAAAACACTTAAGTATATTCTTGACCTACAGCATGTGAAAAGCCCGGTTATACCAATGCAACTTCTCACATGTTCAAAATTGAATGCATGCCATGCCTTGTGGGATTAAGACCGGCAGCCTTCTTGCTTGGCCCTGGGGTGAGACCCCAATGCCCTGGGGCGGTTTGGGGGTTCAGTGTGCTAAGCTGGAGCGTGGAGCAGGAGGACCTCCATTTCAGGCTGGAGCTATTCAAATTCACATGCAAAAGAAGGTGCAATCCATTTGCCAGGAAAGCAGGTGCCCTCAGATATGCTAATTTGGTAGCCAAGAAGCTTTTGCATCACTCAGACACTTCATGCCAAGCCAGCTCTCCTTTTACAAGACTTTCCCCTTCATCCCTAACTTCTCCTCCCTCAGCCCAACCTTCAGCTGATGGACCCCTCTGCTTCCCCTTTGCAGAAGTCAGAGGCTGTCCTGGCAATCCAGAGCCCTCTCCCAAAGCTTGCTCTTGCGTCGAGGTTTTGGCACCATCCTGTGGCCGTTCCACCTCGCCGGCACCAGTGTGCCACCACAACACGAGTCCACATCTGCACCCGTGTCTCCAGGGAGACATCCAGTCCAGCGGCAGGGCAGGTGGAGGAGCAGGACGGGTGTGAGAAGTGCCTTCTGCTCCTGCTGGTGTCATTGCAGAGAAGGCAGCGTTGTGCGTTGGGTGCGAGCACAGCTGTTTTGGGTGGGTGCTGAGGATACGTGTCAGCGCTGGACAGAGAGATGCTGAGCAGACGCTTTCTGCTAGTCTCCTCCTCTCTCCAGAAGCAAACGCTCCCAGTATTACCCTTCCTTCCAGCTGCACTGGCTGACCATTCCTACAAGTGACTGCAAGGAAAAATAAATATATTTGGGGAATGCGATTGTTCCATTTACTGAAGCAGTAAATGTAAGCAATCTGACTCCTAAATCGAAGAGTCCGGAGGGGCCCAGTATGCTCCCTGCACTGAGTTGCCGACTGCTCGCTGTGCGGATGAATCTTGGGAGCCTTCCTGCAGCTTCATGCAACCTCGGGGCTAGCTGTTGTCACAACACTGCTGTGCCACCACCGAGAGAGATTTTACCAGCGGGGACGTGGGAGCCCCGACAAACCCCGCAGCCTTGGCCTGGGTGACTTGTGCGTGCCAGGTCCCCAGGAAGCGCGGGGGGTAGGGGGGAGTGGGTGACCCAAGGCAGAGCTCAGGAGCCCTCCGGAGACCCGCGGACCCAGGAGAATTTCCCGGGGTAACACGCCTGGAGACCAGCTCCCCCAAGACGGTGTTTCTTCGCTGCTCCCTTCCGTGGCCACGGCGGGCCTCCCCGCGCCACGGCAGGGTCCCGCGGGTTTTGGCCCGTTCAGGATAAAATACCGAAAAGCAGCCCCCCCCCCCCACACACACACAGTGACGAGGTGCGGCTGCCCGGCAGCGCGGCCCGGCCCCAGCGAGCTGCCGGTTG
>NW_020450706.1:643441-658657 GCF_003343035.1 Apteryx rowi
TGGGGCTCCCCCCGCCTGCCGCGGCCGCGCTTCCCGGGGCCTGGAGCGCCGCGACACCTCGGGGCCGCGGCGGAGAAACGCCTCCGGCAGCGGGGCGTTCGGGGAAGCGCGAGTGGGCCCGGGCCTGGGCCGTCGCACCGAGGGGCCCCGCTCCAGGGCCGCCGCCGGGGCTGCCCGGCGAGGTGGCCGCGAGCCGGGGTCCTGCGCGCGCCCGGCCCGGGAGCTGCCTGGGGCGAGGTGCGAGGGCAGGTGCCCGCCGCGCTGGGAGCGAGCCGCCGCCTCCCGGGAGCGAGGCGCTGCCGGGTGCCTTCCCACGCGGCGTGTCGGCCGCGGCTCCTTTCCGAGGGTCGAAGGACGGGGCCCTGGAAGAGATGCTTCAGTGCACGCGGGGCTTTGCTTGCAGGTGTTCTAGCAGCTCCTGCAGTGCAACCGTGCGTTTAGGGATGTCAACAGCTTGGCCAGAGCTCGGGCGTGACTTGGGTAAGTGTCCTGGGCTGGGCGCATTCATTGAAGCAGCCAGAACCCAACAGAATCCCATTTGGAGAAAATCCTTGCTCAGGACGGAGGAGACTTACTGGGGGAGCCTCAAGCTGAGAGCCTTCAACCAGGGGGGATCTGATCAACGTCGTGTTATACCAAGGAGCAGTGCAGGACCAATTGCTTGATCTTTATGGGTGACGGATACAGGTTAGCTTGGGGGGTGTTGTGCCATTTACAGAARAGGCAAGAGCAAGGGGTGAGGATGGCTCTATTCAGAGGTGTCCCAAAGAAATCTTCCTATCTTTTGAGTGAAGATTTGCTGGCTCTCCTCTGCGCAGTGGCCTGACCCCTGCAAGATGTGTGGTGGCTCTGATTAGGGAGAGAGCAAGGAGGCAATATGCTTTTTCATCTCTTCCTTCTGCTTCAAGCCACTAGCTTCTGTTCTGTTGTAGTGAAGTGTCAAGCATTATACAGAAGGCTTTTAATAGCAGCTCAGACAGAAAGAGATGGTGTGTAAATGATGAGACCATCAGCAGTTGAGAAAACTCTTATCCCTGGCTTAGGCAAGTGCTGGGCTAAGAGTTGGCTTGGGTGTGTGTGTGTTTGTGTGTGTGTAGCCAATTAGTGTTTCATGCCAAGGATTGGCATTAAGTCTGGCTAGACTGGCTGTGGGAGTTGGTACTTAATGTTAACTATCCCTGGGATAACCAGCATTCAAAGCAGGGGAATGTTAGCCTGGGTTCAAGGGCTCTTGGCCTGGTGTAGACATGCTCTGGGGCTTGAGGATAGCCCTGTTGCAGTGGCGTGCTTAGGGTGCAACAGCCTCTCTCCTAACTCTGCATTGACTGTAGCTCCTGGATGTGATGGGTTGTACCTGTGCTGTCTTCTGAAGCTGTACTTTCAAAAACCAGTGCCTTGAAAGGCTGTAAGATCCTAGAAAGGGGCTGTTCCTGTATAGCCCTAAGAGGCTGGCTTTTAGTTGACAAGTCTGAGACTGAATTGCAGATATAGGTGCCAGAAAAGGGAAGACATCCCTCAGGAGAATGCAGGGTGCTGGTAGGAAATCCCATTAGAATTGCAGGTTTTCCTTCCCGATTGCCTTCTGGTGTGTGAAAGGGCTCTTTCATAACTCCTTGTAAGCAAGCAGTCTAAGGGGCTGCACAGTTGTTGTGATGTCTTTGCGGCCATGGTCAGAGAAGCAGTGAGGATGGAGCTTCCCAGACACCGCTTCAAATCTGGTCGGAAGCGTGCAATCTCAGCCCTCTCTTAGTGGTGAGTAAACACACTTATCTGAGCTATGTTAATAAATTGCTGACTTGTTTCAAGGGCTGTGCAGAGCATGTGACTGACTGTTGATGGTGGATCGCAGCTGAGGCTTCCTTTCAGCTGGAAAGAGTAAATGCAACKTTGCTGCTTGCAAGTGTGGAAAGCCACTCTGGAGAGCAGGCACCTCTGGAACTAAGTTTTCTCCTGATTAAGATGCTACAAGGTAGTGATCCTTATTCCACCAATCATTGAGTATTCAAGCAAATTGCTTAACACAAAACAGGAAAAACATCCCAGCAAAACCAAAGTCAAATAGGCTAATGCTTAGGTTATTTTTGGCAGGTCTGAAGTTTAAATGGCTGATCCTCAAGGGCTGGCAAATATCCCTACCTGAGGGTCTGGGAGAGCACAAAGCACTCCTTGGRACTGCTGACACCAGGAAAGGAGCAGTGAAAAAGCAAGCAAGTTACCCATAGCAAGACTTTCCCAAAGACCAAACACTGCAGCAAGCTGCAGACAGACCCTGCTACCCAGGAAGGCGGCTGAATTGTGTAACACTTCTCTTCTTGTATGCAGCTTGGGAGAATGCACGTTCCTGCCTGGATATAGCTAGTTGTCATGTGTCATCTCCTGTTGTACTTTTTTTTGCTTCTGCTTTTCCTTGTAGCGACTTCCTTATTTGCAGTTTGTGTGAATTGATCTCATCCGGTGACGTGTGCTTACATAGCCTGTCCCATTGCTTCTCCTTGTCCCAGCAGGGTCCCTCTGGGCTGACCCCAACTGTGTCCCCCCAGCTGTCCCATAGCATGCTTGCCACAGCAGATGCTCTCTTTTTTTAGGGAAGACCCAGGCAAAGGAGTTCACAGCTCAGGGCTTTGTTGCAGTGTGGCCACAGCAGATGACTTGCATTGATTTGTCTGTAGGTCTCCCTTGGAAATCTCATTGTAGCAGGTAAACCTTGACTTTCCTTTTCAAACCTGCTGGAGCCCAGATGGCTTATTCAGTGGGTGAGGCAGGCTGAGGGGCAGTGTTTGACCCCCCACGTCTGTGGATCACTGCCGCAGATGCTGATCGAACAGCAGGCGCTTTGTCAGAACACCTCATGTCAGGGAACCTGGTCAGGTTTGTAAGTGAAATGCTTCAGTGAGACCAATCTGCTGCAAGCTGTGCTCACTAGAAATGAGCTGTCTTTTGGCCCGCTGCTTTGTTAGCGTGCAATTGCCCTGAATATTAGCTTGGTTATGTGAATTGGGTGTGTAGATCTGCAGCAGCTGCAGGTCAGAGGTGATGGTGGCTGCTGCCACTTAGCTGGCTTTTGGATGCTGTTAGCCCTGCAAGCAAGAGGGGCTGCCCATACCCTTTACTTGTCTCTGCTCTCCARGTATCTGTTCAGTAATTGCATGCTGATGGCTTGAGTCCTTAACCTCCAGCTTGAATAGCTTTGTTCTTTATCTTGTATCTGTACTTTTGTGCTTTCTGCTYGGTAGATTTGTGTGTTGTAAATGGGCAGATCAGTTGGTGACAGTCACTTCTGGGGTAGCTGTTTTGAGTAGGGCAGAAGGGATGGTGTATGCAGGGGAGGGGGTAGTCATGTACCCGTCTAAGGTAGGCAAAAGAAGCTGGTTCCTTAAATGTTGGAGGGAGGAGGAGGAAAGCAGTGAACAAAGCTGTTCAGGTTGTCTTCGTAAGGAGTGGTTCGGGACAAGTCAGTCTGCCCTTTTACAGGGGAAAAGCTGTATGTGCATAAGGGAGGTGACTCTGAAGGCTCTGCTCCACCCCACAGCAAATCCTACTGCAGGGCTCAAGGAAGAAGGGAGCAGCATGAGGGGTCCAAAAATGTAATCATCTCTGATGCCTGCATCTGACTTGGGGTAAAGAGCCCTGCAGGCAGCAGAGCCCAGGGGCCAGCCTGCCTGCCCTTGGCACATTCCTGTGGGCTTGGGCTGTAAATCTGAGCACCCTGAGGCAGAGAACAGCACACAGTGACTTACTGTGACACTGAACGCATATTGAACCTGGAAGTGCTGACAGCTTTTACAGCAGTGTTAAACTCCATTACAGCTGGTATCATGGGAATAACAGCCTTCAGGAGTGCTTCTGACTCCTTGCAAAGCAAGGGGCAAGCAGGAGCAGACCCTGAGGAACACTGCATTTTTAAAGCACCAAGATGCTTTTAAAAGTACTGAGGTGTCTCTGTTTCTTTTTGCAGCTTGTCACCAGTATACAAACAGGAGCTGTGAAGAGTGTCTGAAAAATGTCACCGTAAGTAGCAGAAGTAAAACTCTAGCCTCCCAAATGCCTGAAAACCCAGKGTGTGCTTTTTCAGGGCTGTTAAAGGAGCAGTTTCCTCTCCTGGAGCTGGTGGGTGCTCCCTTCTGTAGCTGTCTTGAACAAGCTACAAATACCACCCACCCATGGCAGTGAGAGGGCAAACACCTCAGTGCTCTAGGAATAAATAGGCTTCTAGAAACTTTGCTCAGCTCTTGCTGTATGCTTCTTGACTCAAGTAATTGAATTGCTAAGCTCCTCATCAAGCATTTGGGACACTTCTTGTGGTCAGATGAGTCTTAGGAGTGCAGGGAGACTTAACCACAGGGCACAATGTTCTRGCATTGAAAATGCGTGCTAATAATTGAGTGACTTTGATCCAGCTCTGAATGTAGCCTTGCATCTAGCAGGGGATTGGATTCCCACTCAAATCTTCCTGTGAAACAGTTGGCTTTTTTCTTGATTTCCTCACTTAGTATACAGCCAGCTAGATGCTTTAAGAAACCCCACTGTCATGGGGATGCACACAGTGAACTAGCTGGGGGGTAGGACTGGCTGGTCAAGCTGCCTCTCCACCAGTCTGAATACTGTACTGAATGGATGTAGGATGCATATTGGTGTCCTGTGAATCACTTCTTCCTTTTATATTGGCAGACAAACTTGAGTCAGATCTCATAGCTGGCTTAGCTAGAGCCAGTTTGGTCAAACTCAACTAAACTCTGGCTCTAGGGGTTGTAGCCACCAGGAGGGGATGAAGCAGACTGTGTAGGCTGCTGCGTTTGATCTCACTGGGAAAGACTAGTGAGGGCCCACACAAATGCCTTCTATTCAGCAGTTCTGTTTCAAATGGCTTGTCTTAAAGGCTTTGTTCCTGTCCCAGAAATGCTGCCCAAAATAAATACCAAGGATCTAGTGATTACTGCCTTCCTGCAAGCCAGGAGAAGCGTTCTCAAATCCTTACTTGCYGCAGAAGTCTGCGTTCCCCTTGCCTCTCTCTTCTGGTGTAGGCAAACCTGGCATAACAGTTCTGTTCAGTCGGTAGGGGTTACATAGCTTTTCACTTTGCTGCTAGGTAACTCCAGGACTTGGGCTGCAGTGGCTTTGTTGCCATAGCTAACGAAGCAGGGCAAAGCTAACTAGCAGTATTGCTGCACAGCAGTAATGCACGACTCTGTCTTGTGTCTCAGTGCCTGTGGTGTGTCAGCAGTCAGAAGTGCATGGAGTACCCTGTTCGAAGAATCCTTCCCCCGACTGACCTCTGTGAGCTACGCTCGGCACGCTGGGGAGTCTGCTGGGGTAAGTGGATCTCACTTAAGGAATGTCTGGCTTTAGTGGCTGTTGCTAAACAGTACGGCTTGCTGCTTGCGCTGGTGTTAATGGGAGATTTCCCCTGCCTGCTTGCCTTGCTTGTGTTATAGTAATGACTTGCTTAAGTAGATTGGGATTCTGCAAGCTTCCTGAAGTGTGGGTGAGAAAACTAAGTGTGAACAATACCCTGTCTTCTGGAAAGAATGACCCATGTGGCTTTAGTTACTCTAAATAGGTTCCTCATGCTTTAATGTGATGAAAGCTTCCAAATGTTACTAGGTGCTAGCCACAAGAACTGAGGCCTGCTGCAGACAGCTGGCAGCTGCCCATGCAACCCTTTCCAATGCTCAAATTGTGCATACCAGTAACCGACTTCCCTGCAACAGCTGCAACTCTCATCATTCCTTGCACTGCTTTTGTCTTTTTGACTTTAGCTGTATGGCTACTTTCCCAGGCAGTTTCTTAAAATTCACTGAAGCTATCTGAGGTACTAGTGAGATGACTTCTCTAGAGTCCTTTGTGGGTTTTATTCTAGTGCTGGGCATGCAAATTCTCCTCTTCCAAAACTAACACTGTATAAACTGGTAGAAGTAGCTATTTGGAGCCAAGTTATCTTGAGGTGATTTTTCTGGCTGATAGCTGAATATTGGCTGTGCTGTTTCCTGCTTGGTTGCTCTGTTCCTTGGTGTTATTCTGGAGAAAATAGTGTCTTGTTTAGACTAGAATTAGTGCATGCTCATACTTGGACAAGGCCCAGCTTTAGAGGGTGGAGTAGGAGGGTGAGTTAGGAGGCAAGAGGTGGCTCTCTGTTTCTCTCCACTGTCTCGCTACCCTCGATTGGAGTTGAACTGTGGTCACAACTATATGTTGTTCTGAGACTGGGCTGTCTTCTCCACCTGCAGCAGAGCACAAATTGCTCCCCTTTCTCATGGAGGCCAAATCTCCTCTTTGAGCAATACTGTATGTTTTCCTGAAGCTTTTGTAAGACCTTGAAATACTAGTTTGTATTTGAGTAGATTCACAAAAGACTTCATTGTAGAAGGACACATTCTTTAACTTGCAAAACTAGCTTTAGAGGAGATTACTTGGTGGGTGATTAGCTCTTAAATGAGTGCGTTTATGGTGTGTGAATTCCGAAGTCTTTATCAGGTGGAGGGGTGCACAGTGCTCAGTCACAAACCTCTGCCCATGGGGAGGGGATGAGCTGAACCCCAGGCTCACTCTGGGAAGCCAGATGTTTCAGAAGCACCAGTACAGAGCTGTGCTGTTGGAAAACTTCCCTTTTAAGATGAAGAGCCTATTTACTGTTTTGTCTTGCCCAACACTGATTCCTAACACTTGGATTTTGAGCTCTCTCCTGAAAGACTCCATAGATCTGTTGCAGTGTAGCTAGCCAGATAATGACACTGTATGAGGGGTGTGAAGCTTTGACAATCTTTCTCAAATACAGCTTTGAAAAGCCAGTATCTAGTGCACTGGCCTGCAGACCCTCCATGTGCTCCTGAGTGACTGCTAGAGAACCTGTGCATGACAACAACAGCCTATTGACTGGCTTACAGGGCCTGTGCACCTGAGGGGACAGGCTTGAGTGTTTGCAAGCTGGTGGCTTTCAGACTTCTGATTTTGCTGGTCCCTGGTGGCCTGCTAGGCCACAGCAGCTGTCTGCAGTGGATATCTGGAACTAGGTTGCTGAGAGCCAGATAACTCCATTGTTGCCAGTGGTGCTCTCCCTTGTGGGCAGGTGCTGGAGGTTTCAAAAGCAACTTCAGTGGCGGAGTCAGCTCAGAGCAGAGCACCCCGATAAGCCTGCTATTGCTGAGCCTCGAAGGTGAGGGGACAGGCAGGCATCTTCCTGTTACAGAAGGCCCTGTTACAGATATGCAGTATGGTGCTCAAGATTTTCTGCTGTGCTCGCTGTCTGAGCTGCACAGAGAAGGAAAGGTGCTGAGCAGTGCTTTTAACAGATTCAGGATGTACTAGGAGTTCTGAAACTTGGCTACTGCAGGTGCAGGGGCTCCTTAAGCAATTATTTCCAGAGGCAGGACTTCTCTGAACAGTCTGAATCATGCTTGGAAGAAACCTGTCCTTCACTGGAAAGGATTTCAGGGTAGCATCTAGATAATGTCTATTCCAGCTGTAGTCTCTACTACTGTTACTGCAAGAATTGAGTAGAACTACTGATTCCCTGGGCCCAGGACTTGAAACCACTTATTTGCTGCTGTGTCCCAGCTAACACCTGGGTTCCCCATGGGTTTAATGCTCTGCATGACTGACCAGCCCTCCTGAGTACCCCAGGGTAGAACTGGTGCTGTGCAGCATGTGGAGCAGCCATGTGGATGCCAAATCAGAGCTGGTCCTGCAATCACAGCACTGCTGGACCCAAACCGATAAAACCCAACAAATCCTGCCTCACTTTGTCACTAGCCCAGGGACTCTGAAATCCGTAAGTGCCTCTAACTCACTGATTGCCTTGTCTAAGGTGACTTTTGAGGCTGGTCCATATGGACAGTAAGTCCAGTGCAAGCTATAGCTCAGTACTGAAATCCCCAGGGGGGTTTTTGATGAGTTACTAGCCCTTCGGATTAGTGATTAAGATATCTTTGCTCCTTCCTCACAGCTGCTCAAGCACTCTGTCCTCCAGCTTGGCACAGGCTTGGGAATTCACATCTGCTGTGACCTGGAATGTAGCAGTAACCAAAGTCAGGAAGCGCAAACTGCAGCAATCCTTCGCTTGTAACTTTTCACAGGAATAGTTTGACCTGAGGGCATTTGTTCTTGCCATTGTCTTCATAGCTGGTAACTGAGTGCTATGGTTAGCAGCTATATACAGTGGATTGATGCATACACGCCAGTGCCAACACCTAGTGTAACTGTAGATACAATTTCCATTTTGCTTTCTACAGGAGGCCCAGACTCTTCTAATGCATGTCCTGAGTCCGGTAACTGAAGCTGCTGTTGGCAGTAGCTGTGTGGTTGTAAATGTTTTAACTTCCAGACAGCCATATGTTTGTGTGCTGTTTTTTGTTGAATCCTGTAGTGAACTTCGAAGCCCTGATCATTGCGATGTCTGTGGTGGGAGGAATGATCCTTATTATGTTGGGTGTCTGCTGCTGCTGCTGTTGTAGGAAGAAGAGCAAAAAGCAAGTATTAAAGCCGCTCCCTCTCTTTCCCAAAGAGTAGCTAAGATGCAACCACATACTGTTGCAGAAACTGAGTGTCAAATGCACCTAACAGGCTGTGCTGTTCTGTCTGTCAGGCCAGACAAGGATGATGAGAGAGCCGCTAGAGAGCGAGAGAAGAGGAGGGTGCGGCAAGAGGAGAGGTGAGGTTCTGCTGGAGCAGCTATTCCTGTGTTAGCGAATCCAACACTGCATCAAGCTGCAGAACAGCTTGACTCCTGTCTGTGCTGTTTCAAATGCCATGTCAAGAAGGGATGTTTGGCCTGACATGTACAGTAAGTGGCTAATTCAGCCTCAGCATGAGTGTAAGCCTCATGAGCAAAATCCTTCTGCTATGATTTGTGGATACAGCATTACAACTGTGCATATCCAATGAAAATTCCCTGAGGCTGCTCAGGTGTKCTGGCTCTCCTGTACCTTTTGGAGGCAGGGAGGTGGCCTGCAAGGAGGCCAAGAACTGTGTGGGTCCTGATGCCAAGCACACCTGTTAACCTGGAGCTTACTCATTTGGGAGGAAGCAGGGAGAGGTAGTTGCTGTTGCTTGGTTTTGTCTTAACAATCACCAATGATGTGTTAATGATTTTGTTTTTGKTTTTTTCCAGGAGAGCAGAGATGAAATCAAGACATGATGAAATACGAAGAAAATATGGTACAGTGGCTTATGCTAGCAATTCAAACTAAGCTTTAGACCTAGCAACCTCAGTAATTTTGTATTCCTTGCTATGGTTACAGCTACCTGGGATGCTTGGCCAGCAGGGAAAACAACTTCGTCTCCCACATCTTGCTGAGTTGCTCTGGTGTCCTCTGGGAGCAAGTCTAGAGATGCTCTGGTTATGGCTTGTGATCTGACACAAGTACTGCTTGCTTTGYGGGGCAGGAAAGAGGGACTGTTTAATGCTCCATGGAACCTGTGTCCTTYCAAAACACTGAATGAGAGAAACTGGTGGGTGTGCAGGAGGGGAAAAGCAGAAGCTGATACATGTAGCACTAGCCATAAGCTGCTGTCCTTCAAGAATGGCCTTTCTGCAGCCCTGTGTTCACCAAGCAGTCAGGGAGCAAACAGTATGGGGTAGGGGGTAGATCAGAGCTTGTGGTGTCCTACAACTCTAACACACAGCAGGGTTAGGCAAGTACCTGGCCTTCTGAGCTTGGAGAGGAAGTCTCTGCAAGCAGAGAATTCCTGTGAAGGTAGTTTAGTCCACCCTGAGTTTTGGGGGAGTGTGTAGACTTATGGGATTGGACTATCCTTCAGGCATCACTCCAGAGCAGATGGCGGTGTCTCTACTGCCTGGCCATCTGGGTCTGTTTACTAGAGAGCTGCCAAGCACACTCCCAGTGTGCTGTGTGTGTGACTGAGTGCAGAGTAGTCTGACTTGTGCGCAGTGAATGTGGTGGTCTCTGACTGTGGGGGTCTGCAGAGGAAAAGCTGTAAACCTTATCTCCGTCTGTAACTGCTGCCTGCTGCAGAGCCAGGTTGGGTAGAAGAATTCAGAGGGGCCTCTGGCTAGGCTGGCTTCTGTGGTGGGAGGCAGAGCAGGCAAAGCTGTGCCCTAAGGAGGACTTCTCCTTGAAGTCCTCTCCTACTCTTGAGCCTACTCTTGAAAATGGAAGAGCCATGCTGCAGTACTGCCTTGCCATGCCAAGGCTTTGTCTTGCTGCAGCCTGTCCACAGAATTTGCATCCCAGAAATCTCTCCCCTTCTGGCTGTTCTTCCTCAAAGGTGTTGGGGCTGGGAAAGCAGTCAGCAGAGTGGCTTGGTGACAGAGGCTTGTTACTATGGCTCAAGTCAGACTTGTGTTCCTTGCTCTGCTCTCTCCCACTCTGAGAATGTGTGAGCAGGGAATCACTTCTTGGAATGGCTTTAATTTGATTTGTGATGGGTTTGGGGCTTTCGCTTCCATGTCCAGTCCAACAGGTAGAGCATGCAGAAGGGATGCTTTAAAAGAACAGTAGTGCTGCTTTACATGGACTGCTGTGAAAGGAATTTGCTGTCAGGCAGAACTTAATGGATCTCTCCTGTGCAGAGGAAGAGAGTAAAGTATGGGCTGTGTTGGATGCAGCTGACTGCATGCACAGCTCAAATAAGAACAGGTTTTGGCTTTTAGAAGGACACCAGTACATGCAGCCTCAAAAGACAGGAGGTTAGATGAAGCATGAATAACAGAATTGTTATCAAGTACTAGACTCTCTGCTGATGAGACTGGAATACCTAGTAAGCTCCTGGATGTCTGAATGAATCTCTCTTCTCTTCTAGGCCTGTTTAAGGAAGAGAACCCTTATGCTAAATTTGAGAATTAACAGCATCTCCTGATCTGCCCAGCACAGATGCTCCGTGCCCTCCTGCACAGAGCCACAAGGACTCTGGATTTCACCTACCAAAAGCAAATCACTGTGGTGCCACTTCCTGCTTCACTTGCCATAAAAGATGGGCCAAATGCTTGGTGACAGTTATCCCCACTCTGGATACTCAATTCGCTCCAGTGCTTTGCTGTAGTAGCAAGATCAAACTGAAAAAACTAGCCGTGCCCTCTTTTCCATTGCAGTGTCTGGAGCACCTTCTGAAGATTTGTGCAGGAAAACTTGGTGGCAATATTGGAGAACTAAACACATGAATATTTCTTCTCACTCACCCCTGGGATGCTAATTGAGTCCAAAACAATGCAAATAACCGTCTTTATCCCCTGCCAAGGGCAGAAGCAACCTTGTGCATCTTCTTTGCTTCTTCCTCACTGAATATCTTTCACACTGAGTGAGACTTTTTCTGTCTCCCTCTTTTTTCCCCTCCTAGCATAGGCAAAAGCTAGCAAGGGTTACTTGATGGGTTGGTCAGAACAGCCTTAGCTGTTACTCCAAGTGCCTGTGCTTATCTATGTACACTAGCATTCCTTTCAAAAAGCACAAACTTCTGATTATCTTGGGCCTTCGTGAGAAGGTCCTGCTTGCACATTCTCACTTGGAGCTAATCTGGGGGAACTCTACAACTCTTCTACCTCTGTGTGCCTTTCCAGATCTTCTCCTGGGCTTCTGACAGCCAAGGCTGATAGCAATACCGTAGGATTCAGATGCAATTGTAATATGTTGGCTATGTATTAAATTGATTTGTTTACTACTCAAGTCTGAAAGAATTTAATTCTGCTTCAYATGAAGTATAGCTTGGCAGACGCTGTTGATAACTATTCARTGGGAGTCTTCACTATGTTACACTGCCCTGGCTATGGCAGTCTTGCCCTGCTAGGCTGGCTGATAGACTTGCTACTGCACTCTTTCTTGAACTTGGTTCTCTGGGCCTGAGACTAGAAGTCAGTTCACCAAGATGTATAGTTATTAGGAGTGTTGTGGAAAAGTTGGGTGAGGGTAGATGAGCTGCTCTCTATGAAATGAGTTAGTCTTTCTGAGGGAGCTTGGAGTGTCTCATAACACTGCTGACAGGAGTAACATGGGAAAATGTTAAGATCCTCCCCTCTCTCCTGAGACTTGCCTAAAATGCTTGATTTGAATTGCTGAACTTGCAGCCCTCTGGTCTTGTAGAAAACAGTTTGAGCTGAACTCTGGACTTTTAAAAACTAAACCATCCGTGAAACCTTGCTGCTGTTCCTGTGCTGTGACTGTGTAGAGCTCTTCAGTAGGTGCAAGAATCTGACTTGCTTTGTCCAGGACTGGACAGAGATGTAAGRCTTGCAGGTAACTTTTAATCTTGTCTGTCTTTGTATCTGCTGCCAAAAGATACTCAGCTTCAGATGACAGAAACAATAAATGAATGACTTGGCCAATGCTGAATGAAACTTGGTATGTAATCTGGGTTCTTGTTACTACGAACTCGGCTTCAGAGTGCAGCACCAGAAGGAGGGCTGCAAAGAGTAGAGTTGGGGTTGCCAAGCTCTTATGGGTGCTTTCTCCTTGTCTTCTGTCCTAGTCCATTGGACTGACTGGGTATGAGGCAGTGGGTGCCATGGCTGACAGCTGCCATGTCCTGGGGGTGATACAGGCAGTTCTCCCAGTCTTGCCCTTGGTGGAGGCTGCAAGGCTCCTGCTTGCTCAGCCTCTCTTGGTCAAGCCTGGGAGAGCTTAAGAGCCATAAATGCTCCAAGAGCTGAGGTGGGAGGAGGTGACAAAGTGTATCCAATTGTGTATGTGTGGGAAATGATGCTTTAAGAGCCCCCCMCACACACACCCTGCACTTGATTTGAGAACTCCTTGTACAACCTGTCTCATGCTCATGGAAAACTAAGCATTGAGTCTGGCAAGGGCAAGTGAAAACAGTGAAGATCATGATTGTCACTTGTGTTTAATTGGGTATGCTGACCTGGATGGGCTTTGGTCCCCCAGCTGACTGAACATATGGAGGGCCCAACTGGTGCTTTGTTCTGTTTCATAATGAGCAATGTATGGAGGCAGCTGGTGCTGGACTGTATAGCTGTGTTAACGCTGTGGGTGGTGAGCGCAAGGTTTGCACCTCCTGCCTTTACCTCTCCCAGGCTGCGATGGGCTGTGTCCCTTTCTGCCAAGCCAAGCAGTTTCTGCTGGGTGGGGGGGGAGGCAGGTAAGATCCCTGAAGACTGGGACCRGTATAATCCCTGTTGATCTGCAGTAAAGTGGAGCCCTTCGGGCTACCTGAGCACTTCAACTGATGCTGCCCCCTCCACCATGGTTCCTGGCACCTGATGGTGGTGCCTTGGAAAACAGCAGGGTTAGAGGATCCTTACAGCCAGGCTCCCCTCTCTAGGCATAGTCCTCTCCCCATGCATTACCTGCTCTGTCCTCATCTGCTTAACCGGGGCAGAGGGAACTGCCTTTCATGRGAACCATTTCCCTGCACAGATGAAGCATAACTGCTTTCTAGGATTGCAGGTGTTTACAAGCAGACAGCATGACATGCTGCCAGGAGAGCACTGGTTATCCCTGTCCTGTCTGAGTGCAGCTGGGCAGAAGCACTGTCCTCTGTGCTCATACTGGGCTCCAGCATCTCTCACCTGGAGGCTTTCTCTCTCTAATAGCATGTGATGGAACTTCTGTTAATTTTTCTGATTGTTCTTGTGCTCGTATCACATGGCTGACATGAGACTGAAAAGTTGGCAACCCCTTTGACTCAGATGGTTGAGGGTGAAGAGGTGAAGAGGTGAAGCTGGGCTCTTGTGCTGCTCTGGGCTGCCTGCCCAAGTCTGGAGAAGGAAATATGCCCACACTAACCGCCCTGGCAGGAGCATGTGAATTGTCAGCTGGATGTGGGGAGGGGATGTGGAATGGAGGAGTTAGGGCATGCTTCAGTCAATTTGCTCTCCCAAGTGTAACTAAAGCCATCTTCTCCTTTGCTCCAAAGCCACTGGAAGACAAAATACCCATCTTGCTCTTGTCTGCATCTGTAAAGGAGAGGGGACTAGCAGAATCAGATCYATTTGTCTGGGAAAGTGTCTCCTAATTGTGGTGCTTTGCAAGTAGGAGATGCAAAGTTTGGGCTATGGGGAGTGGAGCCTGGTGTCTGGGAAAGAGCCTTTATGAGGATTAATGAGTCYCTGTATGGAGGCCTCTGCTCTGGGGCTGGGGGAGACATCTGTGTGGATGGGGACGGCAGTTCACCGGGTGGCATAGCCGATGACTCTCGAGAGCTTGCTTCACTAAGCACAGCGTGCATGGCCAAGGATGACGTGCACTTGGAGAATGCATGAAAAAACAGGRAGGGATTAAAAGGGTGCAAGGGGGAACCTGGCTTTGAGCCAAGGGACAGTCATACCTACGCAGTGCTGTGATTGCTGCCTACAGGACTGCCCTGCAGAAGGAAATATGCAGGGTGAAGCTGGTGCTGGGCTGATTTTCAGAGCAGGGCATGGCTGAGCRGGTCTGGGGCTGGTGGTGCTGAAGCATGCTGGAGTGGGCAGCTGTGGCCAGCAAGCAAAGGGTGGCTCTGGAAGAGATGGGGGCTGCCTCTACCTGGACTGCTCTCCTATTTAATAGGAGAGGTGGGTACTGGAAGGGATAAACAACTTCCTGAAAGAAATTAAATATGCAGATAAAATCTGGGCCATAGGTAAATTCCAGCTCCATGAGTCTGGTGACTGAGGGACAGGTGAGYTGTGGCTGGCTGCTGAAAGTGAAGCTCTGCAGTGACACACAGGGCATGTGTGGTCAGGAGTGGCACTTCCCCACTCTGTGCCTGCATCRTCTGGGCTGTGGGCAGGAGAAACTGCTCAAGAGGCTTGAAATGGTCTCTTTGCACATATAACCAGTGCAGGTGCCACATTCCCCTCTCCAGGCAGTAACTGCTGGGATGGGGCACAAATCAAGCGAGGGAGATGGAAAGCTCCTGCACTGCTGGACAAGCAGTGCTGTCCCCTTGGGAGGAGGGGGAAGGGGCTGTGGTTGGGAAGCTTTTTCCTCTTTCCTTCCCTGCTACCCCCTCGCTCTCCAGCTGCTCGCTCTCTGCTCAGCACTGGTTCCTCTGCAGCAGGTCTGGAGGGAGCAGGGGCACACTCGGGCACCTCCCCCTACCTGGGGGTTTGGGTTGAAATGCAGCTGGTCCTACCCAGTCCAAAAATGCATCTGTGAGTGGCTGTGGCACCTTGGGCACCTGCAGGCCCTGTAACGCCGCTGTGAAAGCGGAAAGCCAGGGGAAGCAGCTCCACGCTGCTGTGGCAGTGACAGCAAGATGCCTGTTTGCCCGCGTTTGCGAGGTCTTTGCCGCTCGTGGCGGGGCAGTGCAAACGGGCTGGGGTGCAAATAC